>NC_080164.1:181714508-181871743 GCF_950295315.1 Erinaceus europaeus
ACCACCTCTGCACCCCCCAAAAGAATTTTGGTCTATACTCCAAGTGGAGGAGAAATGATAGGTGGAAAATGATCAAAGTATGCTGAAAAACTTCATCAGGACCAGGTGAGAGAACAGAAAAAAAAATTTAAAAGAGGGACATTTGAGTGTAGTAATAGGTATAGGTATGACTAGGAAAGAAGGAGAGAAAAAAAAAAAAAGGAAAGAAGGAGAAGATGGAACCATAGAAAAATGTGGGCAAGTATATACAAATACAGGCAGATAGCTGTAGAAATTATAATTCAACCATATCTGAGATATTGGGAGAACTTATATAGCTTCCCATGAAGGGAAAAGGCATACAAAATTCTGGTGGTGGGAATGGTGCAGAATTGTACCCCTGTTGTTTTGTAATTTTTTTAATCAATGTTAAATCAGTAATAAAATTTAAAAAAATGAAAGAGTAAAGAGGAGACAACTGCTGAACTGCTCCGCTGGTTCTGAAACTTCCTCCCTGCAGGTAGGGGCCTGGAACTTGATTCAGACTTCTCCCATACGGCATCCTGTACACACTACATTGTGTGCTGCCACCCAGCACAAGGAATAGCACCATATGCTTATTAATGGGATTATGAACAAATAGAATTTGGGTTATTCACAAGTGAGAGGACTATACAGAATAAAAATATATGTGTATAAAACTTATATGATACCCATCCCAAGCAATATTGCATGGAACCTGATGCCATATTATGCCATATTATAAGTTGAAATATATGCAAATATATATATATATATATATATGTGTGTGTGTAATTATATCTAATTATAATTGTATATATAATTATATATACCTTGCTTACACTATGATTACAGCATGAAGACATGGGAAGGGAGAACAAGGAGACAAGAAATAATAATTAATAGGTAGAAGTAGTTGTTGGGACTATGTGTAAGCTTGATAGAGCTTAGGGAGAACTCCCCCATCCTTGGATGGAGGTCTGAGAAGATACCCCCTGTGAGTCTCTCTCAACTGAGGTGAGCAAAGGGGAGAAACTCAGACTTAGTTCTTTCCTTCTTGACTCTCAGGCCCACAGAAACCCCAATACTTCTCCCCATTAACTGCAGGCCACATGGCCACCTACTTTAAGTTTCACTTAAAGTCACCTCACCTTCTGATCACAGAAGAACACACCTTATCACATACTCCATCATACACCTCAGACCCCAGACAAGAGAAATTCTGAACTATATGGTCTTTTGATATCCATCTTCTCTCTGTCTCACACTACTGGTTTAACCCCTATGCTTCTCTCAAATAGCTTTGGATAATTAAGCCTCTTGGGTCATGGAGAATAACTGTCTTGTATCTCATCAATTCCTGTCATACCAGCCCTCTACCATAGGGGCAAGCTGACCTTTAGGAAACCTGTAATTTCTGACATATTTCAATAATTCCCTTTGTTTGGTTTCCTATTTAACTCATGTCCACCTGCTAATAAACGCGATCTGAGCATGCCGCAGTCTCCCCGGTGTCTTTACTTCCTGTGGTTCCTCGCGCGAGCAAGAGAGAACCGGTCCGTTACCTTTCTCCTGGAGCTCACCCTGCCAGAGACCCCGACAAGTAGTAAGTATGGGGGCTGAGTGGTTGTGCATACTGCTGAACCCACACATTACCCTATGCAAGGACCTGAGTTCAAACCCTGTATGGAGGACACATCACAAGTGATAAAATAGTTCTTCAGGTGTCTGTTTTCTCTCTCCTTCTCTCTCTCCCCCTCTCAACTCATCTCTGTTCTAACAAATAAAGTAGAAGGAAGAGAAGAAAAAAATGAAAAAAAAAGGGAGTCGGGCTGTACCGCAGCGGGTTAAGCGCAGGTGGCGCAAAGCACAAGGACTGGCATAAGGATCCCAGGTCGAACCCCGGCTCCCCACCTGCAGGGGAGTCACTTCACAGGCGGTGAAGCAGGTCTGCAGGTGTCTATCTTTCTCTCCCTCTCTCTGTCTTCCCCTCCTCTCTCTATTTCTCTCTGTCCTATCCAATAACGACAACTACAATAATAAAACAACAAGGGCAACAAAAGGGAATAAATAAATAAAATAAAATATTTTTTAAAAAATGAAAAAAAAGTCTGGTGAAAGCATAAAGTTCATAGTGCTGGCAATGATACTGGTGAGACAGAGAGAGAGAGAGAGAGAGAGAGAGAGAATATCTATTAAGGTGATTGATAATATCCATACGAATTTTAGAGAAAATTACAATGATTATTATTTGCTAATAATAAATGTGGGCATAGGGCTGGGTAGTTCTCTCCTTTTTTTTTACTTTGCAATTCTCTAATTTGTGTTTCACTGTACTATTTCTTTCTCACGCTTATAACTGAATATTCTCTCAGCAAGGAAATAACACATTCTACTTCCCGTTCCAAATAGTATAGTACCATGTTTATTCAAACTTGTAGGTTATGGTGGGTGGTGGTGCACCCAGCATAGAGTATAAATTATCATGTGTATGACCTGAGTTCAAACCCCGTCTCTAGCTGAACTGAATCTCCAGTGCAACTTCATGAGCAGTGAAGCAGTGCTGCTCCTCTCTACCTACTATTTATATTCTTCCATCTCACTATCTCCCAGCATCTATCAACAAGAAACAAGAAAGGAAGAAAAATGGAAAAATGGCCCCTGGGAGTGATGAATTTGTCATACAAGCAGAGTCCCTATGATAACCCTGGTGGAAAAAAAATAAGTATGATGTCTAAAGCTGTGAAAGAAGATCAATAGAAGTGATGCCCAAGTCATTACTTCCCTAGGTGGGATCTCTGAGTTGCAGACTCTGCAGACGTGCAGATAGATAGCCAACCCTTAGCTTCAGCCTAGTCATTCAGAAATCTGAGCTGTCAGTTCTCCAGGTAACTCAGTTCATCCTTCAGTTTGATATCCACCGTTATTGGGCAAGGACAAGCCAAATTTGACTGAAAGAATAAAATGTTTTTAGTTTTATGAGCCAAAAAGCAAGGACTCAGTAGAAGCCATTTCAGAAGCCAGTCCTTCTACCTTCTGCACCCCATAGTGATCCTGGGTCAATTCTTCCAGAGGGATAAAGAATAAGAAAGCTCTGAATGGAGGGAGTGGGATACAGAACTCTGGTGGTAGTAATTGAATGAAAGTGTACCCTTCTTATCCTACAGTCTTGTTGATCATTATTAAATCAATAATACTTAAAAAAAAGAAGGAACAGGAGAGACTCAAGTTTTAGCATCTTATTTTTTTTTAAATCAACTCTATCCTTTGTGAAATATGACTAATTTGTGTCTGATTGAAATTAGATCCACATTTCCCACCCTTTTCTGAAAGTATACTAATAACAATAAAAATATAAGCTATACTAATAACAATAAAAATATAAGCAAAATGTGCCTAAAGAAATCCATCCCAAACTTTTATATTTGAATTTTCAAAATCAAATAGGAAATGAGTATGCAAAAGAGTAGAATTAGACCCTTGGCCCCATTCATAATGCACACAAACTTTAGGTAAATTTCCACCATGGACTAAGTAGAAGAACAAAATGTATAAAATAATTTTGAATTATATTTTTATTCTCTAGATGGTTCTATTTCTATGACATGTCTGGAAAAGGCCATTCATTTTACAGACATCTAAGGCCTTGCACAGGGATCTCTCAAACTCAATTTGACTTCAATGCCACTTCTTCCCTTTAATGTCTTTCCCCTGAAGATATTTTTTTCCTCTCATAATGACCAAGATCCATCATATACAAACTCAAAACATGACCCTGTATGTTGAGTTCTCTATCTTCCCCAATGAGTAGAAGTCATTAATGCCTTTGGTAGTTATATTTCACTTGTCTCCATTCAATGCATTCCTATTGGAGAACTGATGGTAGCAAAATCAAGGGTAAAGTCTTCAACTTTCAACCGGAGGCTGAATTGCGAATCTAACCAACTATAACTAAGCAGAAGATGTGTTTGCTTTATGTAGATAATTTCACCTTATGTATTTATCTATTTACTTATTTTCCACAAGGGTTATCATTAGTATTTAGGCCTAAATGGTTCCTCTGTTTCCAGAATTTTTTTTTCTTTTGATAGAGGGTAAGAGATAGAGGATGAATGAAAAGTACAGAGCGAGGGGCAGAGATAATAAAGCCTTGATTCACTGCTTCTGAAGCTCCCATGTGGTAGCCTGGACTTGGACATGGTGAAATGTGCTCTCAACCAGGTTAGTTATTGTTGAGCCCCCTGAAAATGTTAATAGAATAAACTAGGGACTAATATTTCAATATTAGGTATTTCTACATAAAATCCGATATCTCAGTTCTCGAAAATCTACAGAGAATTGCTTCTTAATGTTCAAGTGTAGTAACAGTCATTTAGACAGTTTATCACTTCATCCTACCTTGATATTCCTGTCTACATAAGAACCACTTAAAGTTATTTAAATATCTGTTTGGTCTGTGCACAAGGTATATGATATGTCTTGCATATTAACCTGTCAAGTGTGAATCAGCTTCGAATGAAAAAGGAATCTTGTTTCACTAACCTGAAGTTACCTTGGAACCAGGACATGTTGTAGATAAGCTCAGGATTCCCAGAAGACTTGTAATTGGGATAAAGGTGTGATTCATCAGATCATTCTTATCTGTTATTGACAATCCATTAAGGGTTACTTAACACCTGTGATTATTAAATAATTTGGTACAGAATTAATCTTATTGCTCCATTTTGGAAAAAAAAAATCCCTTAGTTTAGTTTTGGTTTGCTTGAGTGTTTAGTTTGGCTATTTGATTGAATTTTCTCTAGATCTATTGGTCATATCCAGAAAAAAATTCTCACAGGATGTAGGTTGTCTTTATCCATTAATAATTTGCTTCTATTAAGCTGATTCATTAATATTTTCTTCCACTGAATCTGTGAGACTACCACATTACATGCAGAAAGAGAAGGAAGTCACAAAGTTCCAGATACTGTCCATATACCAAGGGCATCTAATTATTTATCTTTTACAGAAATTATTCCTCAGGTCCTGATGTAAGTATCCAATGATGTGGTACATATATTTGCACAGTGGACATCTCAAATTTGAGCTCATGCTACCACCCCAAACACATTCCTTCTTAAACATTTACCACTCATCTATGATAACACCATTCTTCTACTTTCTTGGGAGAAACTTATGGGTCATCACCTCCTGACACAAGCTAGTTTTAGTTCTTTTTATTTCAAATTTTGTTGTTTTTTTCAATAAGAGAAACATTGGCCTATAACATGTTTCTTTCACAGTATGAAACATTATAAATCATAAAACTATATTTTATACTATGATCATCTAAATTCTACTTTTCTCACCTTAACACGCCATTGGTCCCTTTAATCAATTTATCCATCTCCCTTCCTGATTTAGTTTTTTTTTTTTTTTCCTCCAGGGTTATTGCTGGGCTCGGTGCCTGCACCATGAATCCACCGCTCCTGGAGGCCATTTTTCCTCCTTTTTGTTGCCCTAGTTGTTGCAGCCTCCTTGCGGTTATTATTGTCATTGTTGATGTTGCTTTGTTGTTGGATAGGACAGAGAGAAATGGAGAGAGGAGGAGAAGACAGAGAGAGAGAGGAGAGAAAGATAGACACCTGCAGACCTGCTTCACCGCCCATGAAGCGACTCCCCTGCAGGTGGGGAGCTGGGGGCTTGAACCGGGATCCTTACGCCGGTCCCTGAGCTTTGTGCCATGTGCGCTTAACCCACTGCGCCACCGCCCAACTCCCCCTGATTTAGTTCTATCCCTCCCTCCCTTGTGCATCTTCTCAGATCTCCAGAAAAGACTATGAGTGCTTTTTCCTCCCCCTTCTCTGCTCCCAGACTATGCTGGTAAGCCAAATGAGTACACAATCTTCCTTCTGCTTTGTGAGGGTAAGCATCATTCCATCTTTGACTAAAGGTAAGTTCACTTCTTAGGAGACCGCTGGTAGTTCTCCAAGTGCTTCCACCAAAAAACTGTTGACAGTGTTCTCAGGGGCCCTTCCACCTCAGATTTCCTTGAGCCCCCAAAAAGCTCAAGGTTTTTTAAAAGAACAGACTCTTGAAAGTCACATGGTAGAAGAGAATCACTTGAGGGGTACAACACTGGCACTAAGAGATCACAATCACACACACACACACACACACACACACACACACCACAGTGCACCCTGTGGATACCCACAGGAATGAAGACTAGAAAAAGTATCCCTTCTCTCTAGACCTACATGAGTAATCCCAACTTCCAAGAGAGCAGAGATCTCTTCCCTATTGTCATCCTAGAGAATCTAGCTGTGCCTGTCACACAACAGAGTCCATATCTGTTGAACTGTTGAAATGAATATAAACTATTCTGTCCTTGAGTCCACCAATGCATAAATGAATTGATCTGTGAGAAAATTTCATAGATACATATCATCATTGTGTCTTGTAAATAGAATGACTGGGATTCACAGAAGTGAAGTAATTGATACAACATTCCACAGAGAATGACAGAGACCTGGAGATGAGAGTAGGTCTATCTAAAGCTATTTTGGACTTTCCCCATGATATTCTGCAGTCTTCTAAGTGAGTGTGAATTCTTGAGCAACACCTAAGAGTATGATTTCCCAGGAAGGTGGTGGGGTGCGGAAACAGATTAGGTGGTTGGGGCACTGTGAAACTCTACTCCTATCTGCTCATATTATACTCCACTATTAATTCAATATGTCAGGGGAAACATGGATTGAATATTTTAAGTTCTTTAGCGACCTAGATTTTACTTCTGAGCACACATTCCGTTCGTCTATTCATTTAATGTTTCAAATTTGTAAACTGACTGGACTTTGGCACTAGGTTTATTTTTTTAACTGAAATTTCTAAAAATTACTTTTTAAAACTACTGAGTTGTCTAAAGTCTTAGACTAGATAGACCAAGATAATTTTCTTTTGTTAACATCTTTATTAGTCAACATCATTAAACAATGTAAAACATGGTAAGAACAAATATATTAGGGTTAAAAAAAAAGAATATGACTGAACTGTTGTCATTGTTCACTACAAGTAGGACATTAAACATTTTTGCACAGGACACATAAAAATCTTTACATATTTTCTTGTTCTCTTAAAAAAAGACAAGGGGGAGCACGTGGTGGCATACCTGGTTGAGCCCACATCTTTCAATGTACAAGGACCCTGGTTCAAACCCCTGGTCCCCACCTGCAGGGGGAAAGCTTTGTAAGTGGTGAGGCAGTGATTAAGGTCTCTCTCTCTCTCTTTCCCTCTCTATCTCCCCTTACCCTCCCAATTTCTGGATGTCTCTATATAACAAATAAACATTATAAAAATAATTTTAAAAAAGAGAAGGGCTGGTTAGTGGCACACCTGGTTGAGTACACATGTTACAATGCATAACGTTCCAGGTTCAAACCTCCAGTCCCCACCTGCAGAGGGAAACTTTGCAAGTGGTGAAACAGTGCTGCAGTTGTCTTTTTGCCTCTCTTTCCCTTTATCTTGCTTCCCACTTGATTTCTATTTTTTTAAGATTTTTATTTATTTTATTAATAAGGAAGATAGGAGGAGAGAGAAAGAACCAGACATCATTCTGCCACATGTGCTGCCAAGGTTCGAACTCAGGACCTCATGCTTGAGAGTCCAAAGCTTTATCACTGAGCCACCTCCCGGACCACATTCCCACTTGATTTCTAACTATCTCTATTCAGTAAGTAAATGATGATAATAAAGAGAGAGAATATGGTAGAACCCACATGCTGGACCTCAGAGTCAGAGACATTTGTCTCTATCTGCTCACCTATAGAGAGATAAATAATATGGTCCTGTTTGGCTGGCCTTGACCTAAGGCTTAGAACACAACAACCAAAACGGTTTCAATCATTGTTCTCAGCTTGTGTCAATCCTCTGAACAGTCTTACCCAGTTGCAGTTAGATAATTTCCTCTTTATTATACACATCAAATGCCCAGGCAGGAACATCAATCTATGCCTGTCTGATGACAGAGAAATGATAAATTGAATATAGCCAACTGAAATGCTAATCTGGACACTGCACACCATCTCCTACAGACAAAACCATATGCCAAGATGCTGACACAAGTGCAGGAGTCATTCTGAATTCTTGGGGAAGAGGGGTCTCAGCAGATTTCAGAGGGTCTTGTGATTTGAAAATCATTTTCATGGCTTCTAAAACCCCATCACCCTCCTAGGAGGATGTTGAGGAAGAAGATACCCTGAATCATTTGTTAAGAATGGGAGAGCATTCCAAGTAAAGTAGGAACTCCTGCCCTCTGAATTCCTCCCTAATCACTCAATTAGCCTGTGATGATTGAAATACAGGTTTCTATCAACCCATTTATTTCTACATCTCATCTTCTCACTTCTCCATGTCTCTTGCATGTGTTTTAATGATAGAGAAGGTTAAAGGGAATGGGTATATACTGAGTATCTATTTTAGTAACTGAACATTTGCATATGTCTTGTTTAAGAATACTGAGGTGAGGGTGAAATGCATCTGTGAGTAAAGCATGTGCCTTACCCTGTGTGGCACACTGGGTTTGTTCCAGATGTTACAGAGGAGCACCATGAGCAGAACCAAGAAAACTCAGGAAACTCTATGTATGGTGAATGGTGCTTTGGTGTCTTCTCTCTCTCTCTCTCTCTCTCTCTCTCATTTTCTGTCTGTCTGTCTGTCTCTCTCTCTCTCATTTTCTGTCTCTCTCTCTTTCTCCTATTCCAAAATAATAGGATAACTTTGGGTCAAGGAGACAAATTGGCAGTAGACATCATGCATATAAGGTCCATCCATGGCTCATACTCCATCATTGCATTTAAATAAAAAATAACTTTTAGGAAATATATATAATTATCCTCACTAACAGATTCACACAACAGAGTTTTTATTGATTTATTTACCCTTTTGTTGCCCTTGTTGTTTTTATTGTAGTTGTAGTTATTATTGTTGTTGTTGTTGATGTTGCCTTTGTTAGGACAGACAAAAATGGAGGAGGGGAAGACAGAGAGGGGGAGAGAAAGATAGACACCTGCAGGTGGGGAGCCAGGGCCTCAAACCTGGGACCTTAGGCAGGTCCTTACAATTCATGCCACTTGCTCTTAACCCACTGCTTTACTGCCCGACTCCTACAACTGAGTTTTTTTTTTTTTAAGATTTTATTTATTTGTTAATGAGAAAGATGGGAGAGAAAGAGAGAGAACCAGATATCACTCTGGTACATGTGCTGCTGGGGATTGAACTCAAGACCTGATGCTTAAGAGCCTCGTGCCCTAGCCACTGCGCCACTTCCCAGACCACCTACCACTGAGACTTTAAGAAGCAATTTGACAAGGATCAAACATTCAGTTACACTATCAGAGCAGTGGGAGACCTCAGCTTTGCATAACTACAGATCCTCCTCCTCCTTCACTTTACAAAAGCACTAACTTTCTTACAGCAGGGAAATGACTAAAGCTGGTTGAATACTGACTATTTTGCTGCACTGAGCTCTTGACCTGAAGGACTGCAGCAAGTTCTCACAGCATCCTCTAAGGTGATTATAGCTGTTTCACAAATCCTAGTGATAAAGATCATATTATAAAGTAACGTGAAAATATCCTACAACAAGAAAGTTGCAGAGTCTTATTTTAAACCCAGGAGCTCTTATTCCAACAATTCTTTTCTTTATGTACCAGGTACATAAACCCAATATGTGCAGTGTACCTACAACATAAACTTCAGAACAGAGAGAGTACTTTCCTTTCTTTATTTTCTTTCTTTCTTTCTTTCTTTCTTTCTTTCTTTCTTTCTTTCTCTCTTTCTTCCTTTCTTTCCCAGAGCACTGCTCAGCTCTGGTTTATGGTGGTGTGGGGTATAGAACTTGGGACTTGGGAGACTCAGATAAGGGAGACTGTTTGTATAACCATTGTGCTATCTATCCCTACTCCAAAGAGAGTATTTCAAAGAAATGTTTGCCTCCCATTCTCTCTGGATAGCAAATAAACTATTTTCCTAGTGGTGGAAAATCATCTTTTTAAATTCTTTAAAGAAAAAAAAAATATCTGATTCTGATTATACATCCTGGCAAAATAGGGTCTTTTTTTTTTTTTGAGGCAGGTTGGAGGGGCAGTGTTATCACCAGCATGTCTGTGATTTGATGATATTAATATTTAGTTCAAGTAAGTAAGAAGACAATCTAAAATATCATTTGCTATCTGGATATTCTGGTGTTTATGCACTTTGGTATAAGCTTTGCTTTAGGAATGATTCCCATATTTTAAGTTCGATAGACATTAAATTGATCTACAACTGGTGCCAGGTGGTAGTACGCTAGGTTACGGGCACATAGAGCGAAATTCAAGGACCAGTGCAAGGACTCCAGTCTGAGCCTCTGGCTTCCCATCTGCAGTGTGTGTGTGTGTGTGTGGGGGGGGGGTGTTATTTCTGAAGCAGTGAAGCAGGTCTGCAGATGTCTTTCTCTCCCCCTCTCTGTCTTTCTCTCCTCTCTCAATTTTTCTCTGTCCTATTCAACTGAAATAAAAGCAACAACAATGGGGAAAAATAGCTTATGGAAGCAATGGGTTCCTAGTTCCTGAACCCCAGCAATAGCCCTGGAGGCAAAATGTATATACTGAACTATAATCAATGAATCCTGGAACTCCAAGTCTCCAAAGCCCTGACCCACTAGGAAAATACAGAAACAGACTGGAGGTATGAATCCACCAGCCAACACCCATGTCTAGTGGAGAAGCAATTACAATTATAGAAACCAGACTTTCCACCTTCTGCACCCCATAAAAGATAGTCCATACTCCCAGAGTGATAAAGAATAGGAAAGCTTCCAATGGAGGGGATAGAATATGGAACTCCAGTAGTGGGAATTGTGTGGAATTGTACCCCTCTTATCCCACATTCTTGTCAATCATTATTAATCACACAGAAACAAACAAAAACTGTTGGAGACCCTCCTAGCTATGAGGGCAACTCTTTTTATGTCATGCTCACAGAGGCTTTACCACTCTGAGCTGACCTTTCCTTTATCTCTCTGTCACTTATATTGCTGATTTTATTATATTTTTTCTAGACAAGTTGATTTTTTCTTTATCTTTTATTTACTTATTATTTTTTATTTTTTATATTTATTTATTTTCCCTTGTGTTGCCCTTTTTATTGTTGTAATTGATGTCATCATTGTTAGATAGGACAGGGAGAAATGGAGAGAGGAGGGGAAGACAGAGAGGGGAAGAGAAAGACAGACACCTGTAGATCAGCTTCACCACCTGTGAAGTGACTCCCCTGCAGGTGGGGAGCCGTGGCTCCAACCTGGATTCTTATGCTGGTCCTTGTGCTTTATGCCACATGCACTTAACCCACTGAGCTGCCGCCTGACTCCCTCTTTTTATTTTTAATAGAAGGGCTAATGCTTTAAAATCTAGTTGTTGACACATGAGTAGAATTTTCCACCTCCAACCCCCCCATGATAGAAACATGTTCTACACTGCTATATCGAAATATTTTCCAGATGCTACCGTGATGCCAACCGAACTTCCCTGGGCAGACAACCTCACCAATATGTCCTGGAGCCCTGCTTACCTAGAGCCCTGGCCCACTAGGGAAAGAGGCAGACTGGGAGTATGGATCCACCTGTCAACACCCAAGTTCAGCGGGGAAGCAATTACAGAAGCCAGACCTTCCACCTTCTACATCCCCACAATGATCCTGAGTCCATACTTCCAGAGGAATAAAGAATAGGGAAACTATCAGGGGAAGGGATGTTATATGGAGTTATGGTGATGGAAATTATGTGGAGTTGTACCCCTCTTATCCTATGGTTTTTGTCAGTGTTTCCTTTGTATAAATAAAATTAGAAAAAAAAGGAAACATGAAGGCAGACCCTGAAGTTCTGAAATGTATGAAAAAAAATCAAAGAAATTGTTCCAGTGTCTCATCAAAGTCAATGGGCACAACTAGAGTAGAAGATTCGTCCTAACAAAAGACATGTCTTGAGAGATAGATTCGACATAGCAGGTAGTAAATAGATGGCCCTCACTGAGGTTTTAACACTGTTATCTCTCTCTCTCTCTCTCTCTCTCTCTCTCTCTCTTTCTTACTGTGGATCCATGCAGGGTCCTGTTACATATGTAATGCCAGGAATCTAAGAAGACAAGTGGTGTTTACCCCATCAGTCTCATCTCGGACCTCCTAACATAGCTTTCTAGTCCTATTCTCAACTCTGATGTGATGCTGTCTTCACAGACAATATTTCTTGTTCCACCTGAATGTTAGCTATCAGACTCAGGCAAAAATTATTAAAATCATGGACCCCCTTGGATCATAACTAAAGCAGACTTCCTAGCTTCTTTCTGCATGCAGATTCCTTATTTTATCTGCTCCATTTCTACATTTGTGTTTCTGTTTATTAAACAATTTGTCCTCCTTTATATCTTTTTTTCTCTCGAGGCTATCACTGGCACTCATTGCTAGCACTATGAATCCACTGCTCCCAGCAGTGATCTTTTTTTCCATTGTTGCTGTTGCTGTTGTTGTTGGATAGTACAGAGAGAAATTGAGAGAGGAAGGAAAGACAGAGAGGGGGAAAGACAGACACTTGTAGACCTGCTTCACTGCTTCTGAATCAACCCCCTTGCCCAGGTGGGGAGCCCAGCCCAAGGATTTAACCAGGATCCTTGTTCCAGTCCTTGTGCTTCACACCATGTGCACTTATCCTGGTGCACTATCACCTGGCCCCCACTGCTTTATTTTTTATGGCCTTTCAGTCGCAGAGATGCAAATGATACTATGCATCCTGACTTCCCTGACCTCTTTAGTGTATCCCCGGAACATCACCTCCCCATAGTCCTAACCCACAAGGTAAAGACAGAAACAGGCTGGGAATATGAACCCACCTGCGTATATCCATGTCCAGTGGAAAAGCAATTACAGAAGATAGACCTCCCACTGTCTGCAACCCCAAAAGAATTTTGGTCTGTCCTACCAGAGGAATTAAGAATAAGAAAGCTTCCAATGAAGGGGATGAGACAAAGAACTCTGGTGGTGGAAACTATATGGAATTGTACCCCTGTTACCTCACAATCTTGTTAGTCATCAATAAACCACTAATAAAAATCTTAAAAGAAGAAGAAGAAGGAGGAGGAGGAAGAAGAAGGAGAAGGAGAAGGAGAAGAAGAGGAAAAAGGAGGCAGGTGGTGTATGTCAACTCTAAAAGACGAATTCACACATCTATCTGTGAGAGACAAGACAGCAAATATAATAAATGTACTAGTTTTATGTGCATCCACACAGACCTGTAAAAAAGCAAAAATCTTCCCAAAAATAAAAGTCCTGGACCAGATGGTTTTACAAATGAATTCTACAAAACTTTCAAAGAAGAACTAATACCTCTACTTTTAAAAGTCTTCCAGAAGATTGAAGACACTGGAATACTCCCTGCCAGCTTCTATGAAGCCAACATCACCCTGATACCAAAAGCAGACAGGGACACAACAAGAAAAGAAAACTACAGACCAATATCTCTGATGAACATAGATGCGAAAATATTGAACAAAATTCTAGCCAACAGGATACAGCAATATATCAAAAAGATTGTTCATCATGACCAAGTGGGGTTTATCCCAGGCATGCAAGGTTGGTTTAATATATGTAAATCAATCAGTGTGATCCACCACATCAACAAAAGCAAGACCAAAAACCACATGGTCATATCAATAGATGCAGAGAAAGCCTTTGACAAAATACAACATCCCTTTATGATCAAAACACTACAAAAAATGGGAATAGATGGAAAATTCCTGAAGATAGTGGAGTCTATATATAGCAAACCTACAGCCAACATCATACTCAATGGTGAAAAACTGGAAGCATTTCCACTCAGATCAGGTACTAGACAGGGCTGCCCACTATCACCATTACTATTCAACATAGTGTTGGAAGTTCTTGCCATAGCAATCAGGCAGGAGCAAGGAATTAAAGGCATACAGATTGGAAGAGAAGAAGTCAAACTCTCCTTATTTGCAGATGACATGATAGTATACATGGAAAAACCTAAGGAATCCAGCAAGAAGCTTTTAGAAATCATCAGGCAATACAGTAATGTGTCAGGCTATAAAATTAACATTCAAAAGTCAGTGGCATTCCTCTATGCAAACACTAAGTTAGAAGAAATTGAAATCCAGAAATCAGTTCCTTTTTCTATAGCAACAAAAACAATAAAATATCTAGGAGTAAACCTTAACCAAAGAAGTGAAAGACTTGTATACTGAAAATTATGAGTCACTACTCAAAGAAATTGAAAAAGACACAAAGAAGTGGAAAGATATTCCATGTTCATGGGTTGGAAGAATTAACATCATCAAAATGAATATATTACCCAGAGCCATCTACAAATTTAATGCTATCCCCATCAAGATCCCAAGCACATTTTTTAGGAGAATAGAAAAAATGCTACAAATGTTTATCTGGAACCAGAAAAGACCTAAAAAAAAAAAAAGGCATTAGGCTGAATGAAACCAAAGCTAATTACAGAAAGACAAACATCCTATGATAATATTTATTGAAAGAAGTTAAACTTTGGCTTAACTGTTTGTCAATCCATGGTATAAATATTGACGTTTGACTGGTAAATTACACATCAGACTTATCGTAATCATCTCTTGAGAATGAGGGGTGGAATATAGTGGAACCAAGAACTGTGTTTAGCTTTTTCCAATGATGTCACATTATTAATGACATCCTGTGAAGCAAATGTTATAAAATGTTAATACCTGTTAAATTACAAATGATACTTATACAGACGGTTGATAATTATTCTCTCTTTCTCTTTTTTTTAATTGAAACTTATAGTTTTGCTTGTGCAAAGGATAAAAGCATACCTGTGTGCAAAGTTCAAGCTGAAATCTTAGAACGACTTCTTGAGGAACTTGGTTCCTTTTTCCACCACTTCAAGGAGGTATTTCTCTACCTGTTACAGGTCACATGGGCTGTGATTACTTGACTTATTTCTTTCCCAGTGACCTTCTAAGATAATTATTGTTATTAATTTCTGCTTATAAATTTTGTACTGTGTAGATTTCTCTTGTTTCATATATATATATATATATATATATATATATATCGGTGACAAAGTCTTGTTTCATATATGCATACACACATATATATACATATATATACATATATATATGTATATATATAGTAAAGCACTGTTTTGCTCTGGCTTATGGTGGTGTTGGGGAGTGAACCTGGGACCTAAGAGCCTCAGAGATGAAAGTTTTTTGTTTTTTTTTTTTTGCCTCCAGGGTTATTGCTGGTGCTCGGTGCCTGTACCATGAATCCACTGCTCCTGGAGGCTATTTTTCCCCTTTTGTTGCCCTTGTTGTTTTATCATTGTTGTGGCTATTATCATTATTGTTATTGTTATTAATGTAGTTGCTGGAAAGAACAGAGAGAAATGGAGAGAGGAGGGTAAGACAGAGTGAGAGAAATATAGATACCTGCAGACCTGCTTCACAGGCAGTGCCCCCCCCCCCCCCGCAGGTGGAGAGTCAGAGCTCAAAACCAGAATCCTTATAACCGGAATCCTTATGCTGGTCCTTGTACCATGCGTGCTTACCCTGCTGCGCTACTGCCTGATCCTGATGAAAGACTTTTTGTATAACCAATATGCTGTTTCCCCATCACTTTATTTATTTAATTGAGGAAATACTGTTTTATAAAACCGTGTTATCTCAAGGTTACACTTTTATATCTACCCAGAATATTGTTAGGATACTTCACCTACTAAGTAAGGCAAGAAATGTATGCACAACACCCATTAGTATCAGAAATTTATCCAGTTTTCCTGGTTCTCTTTTTGGATCAAATGTATACTTATTATCTTCCTTGAAAGAAGAAAGTTAATCAACTAAAAGAACAGCTTGAATCTGAGCATAGTGATAGGTGCTTGGACAGAGTTTAGGTGTTGTGTCTATTGTGTGTATATATGTTTTGTCTTTACACTTTCAATGTGTTTTCTTTTCAGTACATAATTCATTATTGATTTAATAATGATTTATATTACTACATGACATAGTTTCCCACTGAACTCACATCAGAATTTTTCTCTCTAGCTACCCAGCCCGAAAATTGCCATAGTTCTCACAAAGAATAAGAGAGAGTTGGATTATATTTTCTTTCCCATTTTTGCAAATTTGTGTTATACACACATACACACACACACACACACACACACATACACACACACAGTGTTCTTAACAATTTAGTTTTTAAACACTTGTTTCTATTTATCTTATTGCTAAAAATGTAATGAACTTAATTTAAACACACAATATCCATATTAAAGTCTCCTTTGGTTCTTTTTCTATACTCAAGGGAACAGAGGTTGATGTGAGCACAACAAAAAAGGGGGAAGGAAATTGCATGGAGTATGAAGTTACAAAGAAATCCTCAAAAAGTGCAAGGGCCAGCCTAAGTTCAAGCCCATGCAGGGAGGTTGAATAAAGAAAGGTATACTAATGGTATTCCTGTCTTGGGGAAGGAGGTTGTTATTGGAAGTAACTGTTCATCAGTATGGAGTTTCTTTAGGGAGATAAGAAAAAATATTCTGGAATCAAAGATAATCAACACACAGCCTTATGTATATGCTTTATTGCTCAGCCATATAATCTAAATTTACTAGCTTTATGGCTTGCAATTTATATCTCAATGAAAATGTGACCAAAAGGCAAGATACACTTTCCATATATAAGTTTGGACTCAAAATATAAATCATCAACACAGAATGTCATTCTCTAAGGAAAGGGGCTTTCTCAAAATATTACTTCACAGAGATCCATATGGAAATGGTAATCAGATAAACTCTTCCTCCCTGTCACCATTTATTTCATTTCTCTAACTCAATCTCCACCCAACCGAAGCCTGTTTCCCTTATTTTGCAGAGAGAGATTGGGCAATTTTTCATGGTCACCCAACATATCAACATTATCTGGGATCTGTATCTGGAATTTTCCAGCACTGCAGTCTATGCTAAAAGGCTGTGTAAACAAGGCTTCTGAAAAAAATTTGCAAACATCACTTCTTGCTAGAGACTGAAACCAACCTACCTAACAAATGAACAGCAACATGAGCTCATTTTGACAGCAAAAGAATACTTCTCCCAGTGACATGCCACCAGAAATGTGTCTAAAAGACATACTAATAAAAATGAAAGCCAAGCACATGTAGATCCATTATGAGTTTAGTCTGAAGGCTTCTGTTTATATTGTTATTCTAACCAAAGGAAAATTCTGTAGGCTCTCAGAGACTAGGTCAGCAACATGCAAGGTTCTTGATAATGTTTTCAATATTTCCCATTTGTTATCTGTTGTTGTTGCCAGGTGTCGGGCTGCACCGCAGAGAAGAGAGAGAGGAGGTCTGGAGCAAGAGGGTACACAAATCTTTATTATAGGATGGGGTGGTGGCTCAGGCCACGTGGAGTCAGCCAACAATGGCCGTCCCCACTACCTCACCACGCAGAGAGAGAGAGGGCATGACCCGAAGGAGCCCAGAGAGAGAGAGGGAGCCGAGAGCCCAGAGAGAGCAAGGGGGAGTGAGGGGGCTTTTATTGGGCGACAACCAGGGGTGACATGTGGGGGCAGGATTGGTTGAAGGGGGCACTGCTAGGATAATGCCGGGCGTGGTAAAACCTGGGGGTGGAGACTGCATCAGAATAATTCCTCAGCATCAGTTATCAATTAATATTTATGAGATTCTAGAAGAAATGTTTTATGGAGTGACTTGTGGTAAAGACACTAATTGTGTGTGCAATCACAGAACTTTTAAATATGATGTTAATTTCAGAATTTATTGCATTCACATTTCATTAACCCACTGGTGGAATGCTATTTAGGTGAGTGACCTGGGCCCTCAACCAAAGCACTAAGAGAATATTAATTTATTATTTGGGTGGGTCACCTGGGTGGAATGATTTGATTCTGTGTCTGTAGGAATAACAGACTATAAATATGTAAACTACAATCTCTGAGAAACTTCAGGAGGATTTGGTGGTAGTGCACCTAGTTGAGTGTACATGTTACAATGTACAAGGACCCAGGTTCAAGCCCCCACTCCCCACCTGCAGGGGGAAAGCTTTGCAATGGGTAAAACAGTTCTGCAGATGTCTCTCTTTCTCTTCCCCTCTCTATCTCGCCCTACCCTCTCAATTTCTGGCTGTCTCTAGCCAATAAATAAAGATAAAAAAAATGATTTTCAAAAATAGAGAGAGACTTCAAACAGGCTGCATACTTTTGTAACTCTAGTAAAAGTGAACTTGCCCATCCTGGGCAAACAGATGCTATCTATACTTCTGGCATTCCTCCAGAAATTTGACACATGGTTATTTTATAATCACTTCTACTTCAAAAGTTAACTCATCTATCATGGTAATTCATTTTTAGTGCCCTAGGTTATGTGTTCATATAATCAACAAATAGACAAAGACAGTTGGCCAATTTAATGAAGCAACCACAACTTAGACTTCACCTGCACTCCTAATGCCACTTCACGGAACATTGAGGATCATAAAAACCATGCAGTATCCAACATTCTCATTAAATATTTGGTCCTCTGAAATGTTTACACACATCTGAGGCCCCATTCTGGTTAAAGGCAGCTAGCTTACAAACTGTTGTTAAATCTGTTTCTCAAGTATCATTAGTGGTGTCCTACAATCTGGGGATAATGGTTGTCTTTCTAGGACCTGACAGAGAGGTGAAAAGATAGTAGGTTAATCAATATCTTTGCTACATTGGACCCGAGAGATAGCCCAGTAGGTATGGAATATGGTTTGCCATGAATGAAGTCCATTCAACCACACTGGGGCCACTTGTGAGATATTGTGGTTTCAGGGGAAAGCTCGTGATGCAGTCTCTCCTCTGTTTTCTCAATTAGTAAAAAAAAAAAATTTTTAAGTGTGTCATGCCCTGGTTCTTGAAAAAAATCTATAATATTGTTGGTCTGCTTCTAAATTCTGCTTCTAAGACCTCTTCTGTTGCACTGCTTACACTGTGGTCTATTTACATAATCACTGTGTTACCTAGTAACTGCCCTGCCTGCAGGGCATTGGTTTAATCCCCACTGGTTTGCGTGTTTTTTCCTTCTCCCCACCCCCTATCCTACGTACTTCCTCTTCCTGACACTTCTGCATCAGGAGATATATATGACAGGATTGTGATTAAAGCTAGCTTGCACTGCATCCCTGCTTGTTAATAAAGATTGAACTGCATCCCAGCTCAGCCATGAGTCCCTGGTTGTCTCTCTCCTGCCTTTGAAGCTAGCCCAGCCCAGCATAATATGATACTATAAGACCCTGGATGGGGGGAGTTGGGCTGTAGCGCAGCGGGTTAAGCACAGGTGGCGCAAAGCACAAGGACTGGCATAAGGATCCCGGTTTGAACCCCGGCTCCTCACCTGCAGGGGAGTGGCTTCACAGGCAGTGAAGCAGGTCTGCAGGTGTCTATCTTTCTCTCCTCCTCTCTGTCTTCCCCTCCTCTCTCCATTTCTCTCTGTCTTATCCAACAACGACAACAACAATAATAACTACAACAATAAAACAACAAGGACAACACAAGGGAATAAATAAATAAGATAAATATTTAAAAAAAAATTTTTTAAAAAAGACCCTGGATGGGACTCCCTGGATACAAAGTCACCACATCCATGTTCTAGGTATAGTACTTGAATTCCTTTATCTGGAAACTGGAGTGATCACACATCCACATGTTAAAATGACTGTATCAATTAGTCTGTGTGATATCTGTGAAAAGGATGTTTTGGGTTACATCAACATTGGCAGTATTACCTCCCATGATAAAATTAAACATGAGCTTTTGAATTAGTATTCAGCTACTACCCCTCAATCCTTGGAGTTAGAGCTGGCAAAGGAACATACTCCCGGAGAGATAGAGAATGGGAAAGCTATCAGGGGAGGGGATGGGATATGGTGACTGACTGGGTGGTGGGAATTGTGTGGAGTTGTACCCCTCCTATCCTATGGTTTTGTTAATGTCTCCTTTCTTAAATAAAAAAAAAAAAGTAAGAAAGAGGTAGTAAAGGGAGTAAAGCCCAGTGCTCCAGTGCTCCAAAGCAGTTGCATCCTAATCCCACAAATTTGCAAATGTTACTCAATTTAGTTATTTTTACAAAGAGAATAAGTTAAACCCCAACAAAATGATAAAGGGAAAATATAAGCTAGAAACTGTTAAACAATAATTACAAAAATAGATTCTACATGATCAGCTCACAAATCAAGAAATGGTCATGATCACCAGAAGTTGTAAGACAAGAGGCTGATTTTCTTTTTAATATTTCCAGAGGAAGATGTTACTGTTGGTACTGTAAGGGTTAAAAAATGGGTACAGCTGTGCTATTGGATGCTTCTAAGCTACTTGGTCTAGGCTTTTGAGAGAGTTCGCATATCAAATACACAGCCTATATAATGCCTGCACAAACTATTGTATTTTACTGCCAACTGTAAACCATTATTCCCCCAATAAAGAAACTATAAAAAACAAACAAAAAAATGGGTACAGGTATAATCAAGGGGTTAAATGAGCATAGATATAATCAAGAAATTGATATCATAGTTCAGAGATCAACCTGGATGGTAGTCAAGCATCAGAATAATAGAACCCTTAAAAACTAACCAGACCTAAAGTAGGAATAATGCTAACTTGACACTTCTGTAAACCCTGCCACTGTTGGTAAGGTAGGATGTTTGGGTCAGGGAAAACAAGATGTTTTTGTACCAAGATGTGGTGCAAGCCTACATGCCCCCTAGTCATTAGATTTTAGGTAAACAAGCCAAGTCAGGGAACCTGTGCAAAACTATTGTATGTAACCAATGCTGGCATATGCTGCAAACAGTATAAAAAGATGCCTGTGCCTGTCTTAGGCATTCAGTCATTGGGTAGTTCTTGTATGAATTTTCCATGGGCTGGACCCTCAGCTGAGTAGGTTTATATAAAATTCATACTCAAGCACCTGACTTGGTGGGGAGTATTGTGATTTCTGTGTGAAGAATTCTATCCCATTACAATATGTGGACTTGGGCTCATTAATACTGAGTTCAAGTTTCCAAGCTCCAGACTGTAAAAATTAAAAAGTAAAAAGTAATAATAATGATACTGTGTTCTCACAAGTCATTATTTAATAACAGTCATTAAAAAAATACAGAAGACTTCCTAGAAGAATCAATATTTGAAATGTATACCATAGGAAGAGTGACAGTAAGCTGGATAACGTAGAGAGGACAGGTTTGGTAGATGATAGGAAAACTAATAAGAACTTGAGTTCATTGTGGGCCCCACATAGGACCTTACCCTCAGATTGGATCAACAACAGTAGAGAATGTTCCATCCTCTGAAGGGAGGATGGACAACATACTCTATGCTACACCTGAGGAAGATGGGTCGATACTGGGGCAGCATGGAATGTTCCTACTCATGACCACAGAATGTGAGTTCAGATCTACAGGGATGCAGAGGTCACATAGGCTCCTAAGCTGAATATGGGCCCCAAACCAAATCAAATAGATGGGGTTTATAGTCAACAATATTTATACACTTTTCCCATATTAGGGGGCTACTCTCTTTTCTGATCCAGCTTTCTGTCCCTTTTCTAGCCATGACATTACCTCCCCAGACAATAACTTTGATCCAGCTGCAAATCAGATATCAGGCTCAGAGAGAGAGAAGAAAAAAAAAACAAAAACTAGTATAGCTACAGACCTTTTGAAATATAACCAAAATATGCCTACTAGCTATCTACAAAATGGAGTAACCCCAACAATTCATCTGCACTATTCTAGCCCTTAGGTCCATGATTGTTCAGCAATTTGTTTGGCTTTGTTAACTTTCTTTTCAGCCAACAATGTTCTAGATGCTAGCATGATGCTGACCAGACTTCCCTGGACAGACAACCCCACCAATATGTCCTGGAGCTCCACTTCCCCAGAGCCCCAACCTACTAGGGAAGGAGAGAGACAGACTGGGAGTATGGATCAACCAGTCAACACCCATGTTCAGCAAAGAAGCAATTCCAGAAGCCAGACCTTCCACCTTTTGCATCCCACAATGACCTTGGGTCCATACTCCCAGAGGGGTAAAGAATAGGAAAGCTATCAGGGAAGGGGATTGGATACAGAGATCTGGTGGTGGGAATTGTGCGGAGTTGTACCCCTCTTATCCTACAGTTTTGTTAATGTTTCTTTTTTTAAATAAATAAAAAAATTAAAAGAGGATATTCCAGCAGGCAAATGTAGAAAAAATTATGGTGAGGAATTTATAAATACTATCCTTGTAAGAGAATTTCCTTACAAGAGAAGCAAATCATTCCTGGCTTCACAGTGGAGCACATGGAAAGATAAATCTCTGTGTAGGTATGATTCTCCCCCAAAGTGTTGTCACAGGAAACTTTCTAGGTCATAGAACTCATACCTAAAGTGGACTTGTTGACATTATATTTTATAAAACACATCAACAAAATCACAAATCAAAATTAATTCATTATTCATTTAAATACTTTCTTTTATCTTATGCTATTAATTTGTGAATACAAAAAGCTGCCTTTTAGACTATCTTAAATGATGAAATTTTGTAGTTTACATGAGATCATTACAGTATATGCCTTCCCCAAAAGAGGAGTTTTCTAGTTAATCAGAGACATTTTATAGTTATCTAATTTTGACTCTTAATAAAAAAAAACTTAATTCTAGTTTATTCAGTAGGTATGATACTGATTTATTTTGGATTACTTATATATTTATTTTAATTTTTAACTGTCACAAATAATACTTCTAAAATTCACATATCAATTCAGATTTAATCTCATATGCAGTTCCAGTTTATTCTCTATTCAAAGAAAATAAAACTTACTAGTGAATCAATAATTTGGTTACTTCAAGACCAGCAAGAGACAGAGAGAGAGAGAGACTAAGAGGAAAAGAAAGAGGGGTGTGGTAGATAGCATAATGGTTATGCAAAGGGACTTTTCTGCCTGAGGGTCTGAAGTCCCAGATTTAGACAACCACCCCACCCCCCAATACACAGACACACAGGACCATACACCAGAGCTGATCTGTGTTCTGGAAAAAAGAAAAAAGGAAGAAGGAGGACTAGGAGGAGAAGGAGGAGTAGGAGGAAGGAAGGAAGGAAGGAAGGAAGGAAGGAAGGAAGGAAGGAAGGAAGGAAGGAAAGAGGGAAGAGAGGGAGGAAGGAAGGAAGGAAAGAAGGAGGAAAGGAAGGAAGGAAGGAAGGAAGGAAGGAAGGAAGGAAGGAAGGAAGGAAGATGGAAAAAAGGGAGAGAGATCAAAGAAGACTGTGAAAGAAGGGAAACTAAAAAAAAAGTGATGTCTTAAAGTTTAATAGATGATAATATTCAATGAGATGAGTATGTGTAACCATCCCAATGATGTTGATAGGTCAAGAGAAGATTATTCACTTGATTTGCCATTTTAGAGGCCACTGGAACACCCAGATTTGTGGTGTGTAGAGGTTATGATATCATTAGGGCATGTTAAAGAAATTCTATAAAGGAATGATTTGAAACATTAAATTAATGCTTTCATCCTGCATTTCATATAGTGGAGACTGATAACTGGATAAGAAATGGAACCAAGACTTTTTTTCCTTAAGGTAATATAAATAGTGGTGTCTTTTTGTTGATAGTACTGATTCAGAATAAAAATAGCACATGATAAAGAAAAAACAAGAGAATAGTTAATAGAATGGCTTCCTTGAAATGTTAACTACAGAAAAGAATGAGACTTTTTATTCAACTTGAGATGACTGAATAGCATTTATAACTGCAGATATAAAGTAAGGAGCTTTTTAAAAAAAATTCTTCAATTAAAAAACAATATATATATATTTTTTTTAAGATGAAACAGAGTAGAAATATACAAATAAAACCAGAAAGATGAGAGTCTTCTCAACTCTGGCTTATGGTAATTTTGGGGACTGAACCTGGGACCTTAGATCCTCAGGCAAGAATATCTTTTGCAAAACCATTATGCTATCTCCCCAGCCCAACATGTTCAAATATTCTTAATGCTTTTGCTTTATCAGTAAAACAAGAATGTGTTAGGTAAGTGTGAGGACTAGCATGAAGATGCTGGAGGATGAAGAAGAAGGAACTTGGTCTAAATTAATGTCAGTTGCATTCTTAACTGCCTTTTCATTAACCTTTATTTTCAATCATTTTATTGGGCAAATAATGATTAATCAAACAGTTATGAAAGGAGTACAGTGTCTAATTTCCTGGAGCAGTGTTTGCTTGCCACACCTACCACCAACTGAAATCTTTCTTCTCTATCTTTCAGTAACTCTCCAATACTCCACTCTCCTTCTTCCCTTAGAGTTCTTGGCTCTGATGCAATTGACCACAGCTAGAATAAATTTCACCTGGTATTTCCTTTTTTTCTCCCTTAAGTTCTATTTATGAACAAGGTCAACCAGTATCCATTCTTTTTGTTTTCTGGCTTATTTCACCTAAAGTAGTTCCTTTGTGTCCCATTCCAAGACATTTCAAAAGAGATTTTGTCATTTCTTACAGCTGAGCAGTGTTCCATGGTATGTAGACCACATCTTCTTGATCCATTCATCCATCCCTAGGCATTTGGTTTGTTTCCTCATTTGGGTTATTACAGATTTTACTGCAGTGAATACAGTTGTGAAGAAGTAGTGTTTCATATATGTGTTTTTTTATATTCTTTCAGTAGATATCTAGGAGAGATATTGTGGGGTCATATGGTAGCTAAATGTCTAATGCTTTGAAAAATATCTAGACTGTTTTATTCAGGGTTTTAACTGACTTACATTTTCACAAGCAGAGCAGAAGGGTACCTCACTGTGAAATTCTCATCAGCCTTTCTTGACTCTGTCCTCTTTGAAATTTTCTTTTTCCTTTTATCAAATAATTTTTAATGAGAGGATAATTTACAAGATAATTGTTCTCACATGAGTAAAATTTCTTAATTCCCTGTGATAGATATCTACACACTATTATTACCACCAACATTAGGCAAGATGAGTGATTTCACATAACATATTCAGCCTCAATGTCAGTCAGTCATTGATCCATGACACATATCTGCAGTGTCAGTGAAACATGGGCAGATGGTTAAGTCTAGTAAGTTTTTGTCAGCTGGCTAATTGGGATAAATGTGTAACCCACTATGAAACTCAGGTAGATCCCATTTCCAGCTCAAGTGCTTTTCATTTCACCTCCAGGTTGGATTAGTGAACTCCTAAGATTTAGGGTGTGAACTCTATTCAATCCCAGATCATCTGATTTTCTTTTGTTTCATTTACCTTTTGTCACAGCCTAAAGATAACCTGCACACCCTCAGTGTATATACTTATGACCATTAATAATAGTTACAAGAAAGTGTACGTTGATTATTAATCTTGCAGCCCAAAATTGAGAGCTTCCACATGTTAGAGATATGATGAAGCACTAGACATTTCAAAAGAAAACTTTTTTTTTTTTTGGGTAGAATGAGAGCCATGAAACTAGGTATCTTAGCGCAGATATCTATGCTGGAAAATTTGGATAGTTGCTGTGATTTTGTGTTATTAGTACATGACCTTAACTCACAATGGTGATTTCCTGTGCTCATCTGCACATGAGGCTGATGACATCAAAGCTCCCATGAGAACTTGTGAGAATCTGTTGAAATTACACAGTGAAATCTTTGAAATTGTACAACTTTCTATGGTAGAGTTTGCATCATAGCTCCTATCCAAAGTATAATTCTTGGTTTATGATATCAGTTAGGAAAATAAAAAGTATGCAAAGGAGAGAGGATGAGACAGAGTTAATAAGAAAATAATGATGGGAGAAAAGAACGGAAAACAGAAACTAGGGAGGGAAGGGCAAGATAAAGAGGGATGAGGGGGAGCTGCAAAGGACAATATAGTTTCATTAAAAAATAACAAATACAAATAAACAGAGAATAAATAAAATATATTAGCTGCATAGATGGTAATTATGGAAAAGAGTCCCTGAATATATGAGCAAATTGTATATTGCGTGAAATTTCATGGTGATGGGGTTTGAAGAAAAAGGTTTATTGAATCTATAAGGATTTATCCCAAATGCCCATATCACCAGTCTAACCATGATAAAAAATATATAAGGCAAGCCCAATTTAAAATATGTTCTGTAAAATTTATAACTAGTAGTCTTCAAATGTATGAAGGTCATTAAAGAAAAGAAGATGAGAGAACTATTACTGACCATAAGACGTTAAATAGACATAACACCTAAATACAATATGTTACCTTAGGTTGAATTCAGATAAGGATAATCCACTGAAATCTAATTAAGTTTGGATTTATCAATAGTATAAATACTGATTTCTTAGATTTAAAAAATGCAGCTTCCTCATGCTAGATATTTGAAATGGAAAAAAAAAAGATGTAAATGCATCCTTTCTCTTAATTTAGAAACTTGTATGAACATAAATTATTCTATTGTAAGAATTGTGGATATCCTTTAATCCTATAATTCTGTGTCTGTGCATCTTATTTCTAGAAAATTATCTGAGTTGTTGTCAAATGGCAATGCATAGAGTGGAATTTATTACAAGTAAACCTAGAATTTTTTTTTTTTTTTGGTTTGACAACTGAGTAACTAATACTAAGTCTATCAAGACATACTTATTCAGCCATTAAAATTCAGCTTATAGGAAAGATATCAAGAGTTCTTGGGTGTGAGGTTGGGGCAAAGATTGTCACTGGTAAGATTCTTCTAACATATTTTTGAATGGAAGCCTGTGGGGCTATGTGTAAGCTTGAAAGAGCTTAGAGAAAATTCCTCCCATCCTTGGATTGAGGTCTGAAAAGATATCATTTTGTTTGTCTCTCGCCAAGATGAGCAAAGGGGAAAAACCATCTCTCAGACTTAGTTATTCCCTTTCAGACTCTCAAGCCCACAGAGACCTCACTGCCTCTCCCCATTAACTCAAGGCCACATGGCTGCCTGCCTTAAAGTTCATTCAAAGTTCACATAGTCACCCAGAGTTCACACAATCACCTCACTTTTGATCACTAGAGAAAGCATATTCCATCAAACACCTCTCTGACATCAGTCAATGAAACTCCAAACGTTATTTCTTTATAGCCTTCTGATATCTATCAAGCTTGTTTATCTTCTCTCTATCTCACCCTACTGATTTAACCCCTATATTTCTCTCAAGTACCTTTGGATAACTAAGTTGCTTGCATCATTGAGAATAATTGTCTTGACCTTTATGTATCTCATCAATTCCTGTCATACCAGACCCCTACCATTGGGGCAAGCTGACCTTTAAGAAACGTGTAATTTGGGGGGGGGGGGGGGTTCCCGGAAGATGGCAGACTGAGAAGCTGCTAGTGGCTTGAGCTCTGACCACATCTTCTGGAAATGGTAGGCTTTTCTGCCTTTAGTAGGCCAGTCAATAAGGGGTCCTAGCGGTGACACCAAGGAGGTGACTATAACTTAATTTGGGCTAAAAATTAGAGTAGAAAAAAGGGGGGAATTTTTTTTCCATTTAATTATAAAGCACACCTCCTCCCCTCCCCCCCCATAACCAGTCCCTGTGGACCAGCTCCTAGAAGGCTCCCCTGCTGAGCTTCTGTCTTTACTAAATTCCTGTCCCACCAGGGAGTATCATTCATTCTAAGTCTATACCCTTCTGAAACCTCTGCCTTTTTTCTTTCTAAGTATCCAACCGCCCCACCTCACCCAGCATAGCTAATTAAATAATTTAAAATAAATATAATAAATAAATAAATAACTCTTTCCTTTCACCGCTCTTTTATGACTGTTCTTTTTCTTATCTTTTTCTTTTTTCTCTCTCTTTCTTTTTTTTTCCTTTCTCATTCTTGTCATCCTTCTTCCTTAATCATACAGCTTCCAAAGCCACAGGCCCCAGCCCCCACACCACCAAACAGTGGGCTTTTTTGAATTCACTGATACATATTTGGAAATTATTTGGGGGAAGAATTCTGACTCAGTGTGGACTCTCAATGTGAGTGTCTCTGCTCAACTTCCCTTCCTCTTTTAGCCACCCCTAGAATATACAGTGGATAGTAGATTTGCATAACTGTCTATTTCGGCTACCCTTGTCTAGCCCTGAGGTTTTTTTTCTCATTCTTAACAATCAGCTGCCTCTGATCATGAGGATTGAGGTAATCTGGGACAGTTTTTTTTACCCTGCTCTATTTTATTATTAATATTATATAAACACACATATCTTCCCCCCTTTAGGTTGATCAGAATTAACTCTTTGTTTTTTTTAAATTTTATTTATTCCCTTTTGTTGCCCTTGTTTTTTGTTTTTTGTTGTTGTAGTTATTATTGTTGTTGTCATTGTTGGATAGGACAGAGAGAAATAGAGAGAGGAGGGAAGACAGAGAGGAGGAGAGAAAGATAGACACCTGCAGACCTGCTTCACTGCCTGTGAAGGGACTCCCCTGCAGGTGGGGAGCCGGGGTTCGAACCGGGATCATATTCCGGTCCTTGTGCTTTGCGCCACCTGCGCTTAACCCGCTGCGCTACAGGCCGACTCCCTTAGGGTATCTTTCATTGTTAGGGTAGTGGGTATCATTTCTAGGCTAGTAGGCATATTATCTACAGGCTCTCCCCTCCCTCTTCCTCCTAGCTAATTAAAAAAAATCAAATTAAATTAAATTAAAAATAAAGTAAAAAAAACCTTCCCTTTCACTGCTCTTTAATTACAGCTCTTTTTCTTATCTTTTCCCTTTTCTCTCACTTGTCTCTTTTTTCTTTTCTTTTTCTTTTTTTTTTATCTTGTCATACACTTCTTCCTTCCTTCTTCTTTGCCTTTCTGAATTTGTGAATTATTTTGGGGAAGAAATCTGACTCAGAGTGGACTCTCTATGTGTGTATCTCTGATCTAGTTCCCTTTCCATTCTTGCTACCCCTATAATATACAGTGGATAGTAGATTTGCATAACTGTCTATTCTTGCTATCCCTTCTCTCTTCTCTCTTTCTTCTTCACTGGGATTTGGTTACTATTTTTTCATGGACTGGAAAAATTTTTTGTCTAACTGGTAGTGATTAAACTGCTTCAATACCTACTTCAGTTGATAGTGTAATTCCTGAGGTGGGTGAGTGCAGTTGTCATAAAGGTATTTAGTACAGTGCTGCTTGTACTCAAGACACAACAGCTGAGGAACAACAGAGCATAAAAAAAGAAACACATAAATCAAAAAAATTGGTAGATCAAAAACAAATAAAACTGCTACTCCAATGAATGAAGACAAGATCCCAGAAGAAACTACAAATAAGCCAGAAGTAACCATAGATAAGAAAAGTATGCAAGCAGTAATAAATTTATTAATCACAGAAATGAAAACAACATTAGAGGAAAGCAATGGCAGTATTAGGGAAACAACAGTTGAGACCCCCAAGGAAAATACTCATTATCTTGAGGCAATTAGAGAACTGAAGCTGAAATAGCTGAACTGAAGAAAGAAGCTGAGTGAAGGGAAAGCAGACTAACAGAAGCAGAAAACAGAATTAGTCAGACAGAGAACAAGTTAGAGAAAATGAAGAAAGAGGTGAAAGAGCTTAAAAAGAGATTGAGAGACACTGAAAACAACAACAGAGACATATGGGATGATCTCAAAAGAAGTAACATTAGCATAATTGGCCTGCCAGAGGAAGAAAGAGAGGAAGGGGAAGCAAACATTCTACAGGAAATCATAGAAGAAAACTTCTCAGACCTGAATAACAGAAAGGACATCAAGATTCAAGAGGCCCAGAGAGTACCAAACAGAATCAACCCAGAACTGAAGACACCAAGACACATCATAGTCACAATGAGAAGAAGTAAGGATAAAGAAAGGATCCTAAAGGCTGCAAGAGAGAAACAAAAAGTCACATACAAGGGAAAACCCTTAAGATTATCTGCAGACTTCTCCACTCAAACTCTAAACGCCAGAAGAGAATGGCAGGTTATCTATCGAGCCCTGAATGAAAAAGGGGCTCAACCAAGGATATCCTTGGTTTGAACCAAGGATAATATATCCTGCTAGACTTTCATTCAAACAAGATGGAGGGATCAAAACCTTCTTAGACAAACAACAGTTAAAGGAGGCAACCATCACCAAACTGGCCCTAAAAGAGGTTCTAAAAGACGTTGTATAAACAAGAACATCACTACAATACTGGCAATATATCAGAGCAAACAAAAAAAAAATTTTTTTGAACAATGGCACTACAATACATTAAATCCATAATATCAATAAATGTCAATGGCTTAAACTCACCCATCAAAAGTCACAGAGTTGGGGGATGAATCAGAAAACATAATCCAACCATATGCTGCTTGCAAGAATCCCATATGACCCAACAAGACAATCACAGACTTAAAGTGAAATGATGGACAAAAATCATACAGGCTAACGGACCACAAAAAAGGGCAGGAAAAGCCATTCTAATCTCAGACACGATAGATTTTAAATTAAATAAATAAAAGATAGGCAAGGACATTACATAATGATTATAGGATCAATCAGCCAAGAAGACTTAACAATTATTAACATCTATGCACCCAACGAGGGACCATCTAAATATGTCAAGCACTTACTGAAAGAATTTCAAAAATGCATCAATAGTAATACAGTAATAGTGGGAGACTTCAATACACCACTCTCACATTTAGACAGATCAACAAAGCAGAGAACCAACAAAGATACAAGAGAATTGAATGAAGAGATTGACAGACTAGACCTCTTGGACATTTTTAGAGTCCTTCACCCAAAAAAAACTGGAATACACCTTTTCAAATCCACATAACACATACTCAAGGATAGACCACATGTTAGACCGCAAAGACAGCATCAATAAATTCAAGAGCATTGAAATCATCCCAAGTATCTTCTCAGACCACAGTGGAGTAACATTTAACAACAAACAGACAATTATTAAAAGTCACAGAATTTGGAAACTAGACAACATACTCCTTAAGAACCACTGGCTCAGATATTCACTCAAGCAGGAAACTCAAATGTTCCTGGAAACAAATGAAAATGAAGACAACCTATCAAAATATTTGGGACACAGCTAAAGCAGTACTGAGAGGGAAACTTATAGCCATACAATCACATATTAAACACCAAGAAGAAGCTCAAATGAATGACCTTACTGCACACCTCAAGGACTTAGAGGATGAGGAACAAAGGAACCCTAAAGCATCCAGAAGGACAGAAATCACTAAAGTTTGAGCAGAAATAAACAACATCGAAAATAAAAGAACCATACAAAAGATCAATGAAGCCAAATGTTGGTTCTTTGAAAGATTAAACAAAATTGACAACCCCTAGCCAGACTCACCAAACAAAAAAGAGAGAAGACTCAAATTAATAGAATTGTAAACGATGGGGGAGACATCACAACTGACACCACAGAAATCCAGAGAATTCTGTGAAACTTCTATAAAGAACTATACGCCACCAAGCTAGAGAATCTGGAAGAAATGGAACAATTCCCAGAAGCATATGCACTTCCAAAACTGAACCAAGAAGAACTACAAAATCTAAATGCATCAATCACAGACAAAGAAATTGAAACTGTTATTAAGAACCTTCCCAACAACAAAATTCCTGGACTAGATGGCATCATAAATTAATTCTACAAAACTTTCAGGAAACAGTTAGTACCCATACTTCTGAAGCTTTTCCATAAGACTGAAGAAACAGGAATACTCCCATCCACCTTCTATGAATCCAACATCACCCTGATACCAAAGCTGATAGGGACAGAACAAAAAAGTAAAACTACAGACCAATATCTCTGATGAACATAGATGCCAAAATATTAAACAAGATCTTGGCCAACCGGATACAGCAACATATCAAAAAGATTTTTCATCATAACCAAGTGGGATTCATCCCAGGAATGCAAGGCTGGTTCAACACCCATAAGTCAATCAATGTCATTCACCACATCAATAAAAGCAAAGCCAAAAACCACATGATTATCTCAATAGATGCAGAGAAAGCCTTTGACAAAATCCAACACCCATTCATGCTCAAAACTCTACAAAAAATGGGAATAGATGGGAAATTCCTCAAGATAGTGGAGGCTATATATAGCAAACCTACAGCCAACATCATACTCAATGAACAGAAGTTGAAAGCATTCCCCCTCAGATCAGGGACTAGACAGGGCTGTCTACTGTCACCGTTACTCTTCAACATAGTATTGGAAGTTCTTTCTATAGCAATCAGGCAAGAGAAAGGAATCAAAGGAATACAGACTGGAAGGGAAGAAGTCAAGCTCTCACTATTTGCAGATGGTATGATAGTATACATGGAAAAACCTAAAGGATCCAGCAGAAAACTACTGGAAGTTATTAGGCAATATAGCAAGGTATCAGGCTACAAAATCAATGTACAAAAATCAGTGGCATTTCTTTATGCAAGCACTAAATCTTAAGAAGAAGACATCCAGAAATCACTCCCATTTACAGTTTCAGCAAAATCAATCAAATACCTAGGAATAAAGTTGACCAAAGAAGTGAAAGACTTGTATGCTGAAAACTATGAGTCGCTACTCAAGGAAATAGAAACTGATACCAAGAAATGGAAAGATATCCCATGCTCATGAATTGGAAGAATAAATATCATCAAAATGAATATTCTCCCCAGATCCATATACAAATTTAAGAGAATATAACAAACACTACAATCATTTATCTGGAACCTGAAAACACCTAGAATTGCCAAAACCATCTTGAGGAAAAGAAACAGAAATGGAGGCATCACACTCCCAGACCTTAAACTATATTATAAAGCCATCATCATCAAAAACAGCATGGTACTGGAACAAAAATAGGCACACAGACCAGTGGAACAGAATTGAAAGCCTAGAAATAAATCCCCCATACCTATGGACATCTAATCTTTGATAAGGGGGCCCAAAAGATTAAATGGAAAAAGGAGGCTCTCTTCAATAAATGGTGCTGGGAAAACTGGGTTGTAACATGCAGAAGAATGAAATCGAACCACCTTAGCTTACCAGAAACAAAAATCAACTCCAATTGGATCAAAGACCTAGATGTCAGACCAGAAACAATCAAATACTTAGAGGAAAACCTTGGTAAAGCACTTTCCCACCTACACCTCAAGGACATCTTTGATGAATCAAACCCAATTGCAAGGAAGACTAAAGCAGAAACAAACCAATGGGACTACATCAAATTGAAAAGCTTCTGCACATCCAAAGAAACTATTAAACAAAAAAGAGATCCCTCACAGAATGGGAGAATATCTTCATATGCCATACATCAGACAAGAAACTAATCACCAAAATATATAAAGAGCTCAGCAAACTTAGCACCAAAAAAGCAAATGACCCCATCCAAAAATGGGCAGAGGATATGAACAAAACATTCACTACAGGGGAGATCCAAAAGGCTAACAAACATATGAAAAACTGCTCTATGTCACTGATGTCAGAGAAATGCAAATTAAGACACTAAGATACCACCTCACTCCTGTAAGAATGGCATACATCAAAAAGGACAGCAGCAACAAATGCTGGAGAGGATGTGGGGACAGAGGAACCCTTTTACATTGCTGGTGGGAATGTAAATTGGTACAGCCTCTGTGGAGAGCAGTCTGGAAAACTCTCAGAAGGCTAGACATGGACCTTCCATATGATCCATAATTCCTCTCCTGGGGTTATACCCCAAGGACTCCATAACACCCAACCAAAAAGAGGTGTGTACTCCTATGTTCATAGCAGCACAATTCATAATAGCTAAAACCTGGAAGCAACCCAGGTGCCCAACACCAGATGAGTGGCTGAGAAAGCTGTGGTATATATACACAATGGAATACTATGCAGCTAACAAGAACAATGAACCCACCTTCTCTGACCCATCTTGGACAGAGCTAGAAGGAATTATGTTAAGTGAGCTAAGTCAGAAAGATAACGATGAGTATGGGATGATCAGAAGTTGAGTAAGAAGATCTGAAAGGGAAACTAAAAGCAGGACCTGACCAAATTGTAAGTAGGGCACCAAAGTAAAAACCCTGTGGTGAGGGGTAGACATGCTGTGGCGGGTGAGAGTGGGTGGGAGGGATCGGTCATAGTGTTTTGGTGGTGGGAATGGTGTTTATGTATACTCCTAGTAAAATGTAGTCATATAAATCACTAGTTAATTAATACGAGAGGGGGAAAGTCAATTGTATGTCTTGAAGTTTTTCAAAACACAAAGTGAATCTTTTCAATATATAGGCTGTGTAATTGATATGCAGTCTCTCTCAAAAGCCTAGACCAAGTAGATCAGAAGCAACCAATAGCACAGCTATAAACAAGATACTGGGTACTGTACAGCAAACCCTAACAAAAGGACTTTTCAAAGTTAACCCAATTACCAATTAATGTGCTGATAACATTAACTATCAATTGTCTTTTGGAACCCTAAGACAGCAGGAACCTCACATCTCCACTATAGAGCCTCTACTTCCCCCAGTCCTGGAACACTTGGATAGGGCCCACTTTCCTGTATGCCTCTCCCAATCAATATCAAATAATATTTCATCTGCCGATCACAACCTAAACAACACGATGGCCACCTCAACATGCTTCACTTCTGACTGTGTCCAGAGACTTCACTCGTGGAATGCCAACCCTTCAGCTTCATTACTCGGGTGAGACCTTTCCTTTCATAGTATACTCTAATTCCATCTCAGGTGGTTCACTTTCTAACAAAGTCCCATAACCTATATATACACCAGTTTCTGTGAGAGAGGGCATATGTTCACACGTATCCATTAACTACTGCAAAATATATACCTGAAAGCAGAAGTACACTAGAGTTTGCAGTGTGTACCCCCCTAACACTTCCTCTCCACTATTCCAAGCTTTGAGTCCATGATTGCTAAACAGTTTGTTTGGCTTTGTATGTTAACTCTCTTTTCAGTCACCAGGTTCCAGATGTCATCAGGATGCCAGCCAGACTTCCCTGGACTGAAGACCCCACCAATGTGTCCTGGAGCTCTTCTTCCCCAGAGACCTGCCCTACTAGGGAAAGAGATAGGCAGACTGGGAGTATGGACTGACCAGTCAAGCAATTACAGAAGCCAGACCTTCTACCTTCTGCAACCCACAATGACCCTGGGTCCATGCTCCCAGAGGAATAGAGAATGGGAAAGCTATCATGGGAGGGGGTGGGATATGGAGATTGGGTGGTGGGATTTGTGTGGAATTGTACCCCTCCTACCCTATGGTTTTGTTAATTAATCCTTTCTTAAAGAAAAAAAAAAAAAAAAGAAACCTGTAATTTCTGACATGTTTGAAATTTGTTCTTTGTCTGAATTCCTATTTAAACCTATGTCTGTCTTCCATTAAATGAGAGTGCCTCAATTCTCCCCAGTACCTCTTGTCTCTATTTCACATCGTATCTTTAGTGAGCAAGAGAGAACCGGTCGTTTACCTTCCTTGCTGAGAGCCAACCCACGTGAGCTCCAGCAGAAACCATCTTGTCATGGGAAAACATATAGTAAACAAGTTGTTCACTGAGTTTGAGATGTTTTATTAGCTTGAGTTAAAATTATAATTGTGTCACAGTTTGTAAATCTTCAACACCAATTTTACACATATGCTGCACCATCATAATTGCATGAGGTTGACTAGGAACATTTTGAGGCCATGTACTAAGTGTGTCTTAAGAACATTCACAGTAAACTCATACAATCCCTATGAATTACAGGATGAAATTTACTTTAGAACATAAAAATAGAATTTCTTTATGATCCAGTTATATCATTCTTAGACTTTCACCCAAATGATATAAAATCACTAATCTGAAAAGTTATGCATACTTATGTTCATAATAGCACACACATGTTCATAATAACCAAAACACAGAATTAACCTAAACATCCATTGGTGAGTGACTAGATAAAGTAGTTGTGGCATATGTGTCCAGTGAAATTCTATTCAGCCCCAGAAGATAATATATTGCCTTTTGGGACAAAATGGATGAAACTGCAGATAATCATGCTATGTGAAATAAGTCAAGAAATAAAAGATAATTTTCAGGAACCTAAATGTAGGAATATAGCAGATGATATTTGATGTTTCCATTTTCTAAAAAGCTAGTAGGTCTATTTAAGTATATTCCAAGGTTCCATGACTTTACTAATTTTTGCCAGAGCCCGACAGCTAACATGCAGGTGGGCTAAAAGGATTGTTTGGGGAGATGATGTCAGACTTGGAAATAGGACTAGAAAGCTGGATAAAGGCAACGAGAAGTCCCCAAATATGGGAAAATAATGAAAATATTGCTAACTGCAAACCCCATCAATTTGATCAGATGCCCACATTAAGCTGATGGGCCTTTGTAACTTCAGCCTCCCTGTAGGTATGAGCTCACATTCTGTGGTCATAGCTAGGAATATTCTAGGTTGCACTCATTGAAGGACCCGTCCTCCTTGGGTGGCAGAGTTTGTTGACCCAACCTCCCTTCAGAGGACCCACATTGTTGACCCACATTCATGACAAGGTCCTGTAGAGGCCCATAAGAGGGTTCACTATGTTGTTCTTGATATAGATGTCTACTGACAGTGGAGAGAGGAATTTCGTCTAAGCCCCACATGTCTATGTGGGAATCTCAAGATTCCCTTACTAAGGTTCCAGATAATGAGGTGGCCTGGTAGTAAACAAAAGAGACATCATTAAAGTATGCTGGTCTTTTGCCTTGTCTAGCTTTTTAAAAAAGATTTTTAAAATATTTATTTATTTTTGTTGCCCTTCTTGTTATTGTTGTTGTAGTTATTCTTGTTACTGATGCCATCGTTGTTGGATAGGATAGAGAGAAATGGAGAGGAGAGGGAAAGAATGATAGACATCTGCAGACCTGATTCACCACTGAGAAACAATGCTACTGCAGGTGAGGAGACAGGGCCTCAAACTGGGATCCACACGCTTCCTTGGTCTTTGCACCATGTGCACTTAACCTGCTGCACTACTGCCTGACTCCCCTTATCTAGTTTTTGTGCTCCTTACTTTGTCTGACAAGGTTAGCCTTGGTTCCTGATTATTAAACAATTTGATTTTCTTTTTATCTTAGTGTGTTTTCAGCCACCCATTGCAAATGTTACCAAAATGCCTACCTGACTTCCTTGGGCAGACAACCTCACCAATGTGTCCTGAAACCCCACCTCCCCAGACCCCTGCCCCACAAGAGAAAGATAAAAATATGCTCTGGTGTGGTCCACCTGCCAATGCCCATATCCAGTGGAGAAGCAATTACAGAAGCTCAACCTTCCACATTCTGCACCCCAGAACGTCCCTGGGCCCAGGTTCCCAGAAGAATGACAAATAGGAAAACTTCCAATACAGGGGATGGGATGCAGAACTCAGATGATGGGAATTGTGTGGAATTGCACCAGTCTTATCCTAAAGTCTTGTCAATAATTATTAAATCGATTTAAAAATATTATTACTAGATGGTTATGTTACATGTGTACTGTTAATAACAACTTTAACAAAATAATAATAAACTAATTCTTAGATTCTGTAAACAAACAAAAACCTATAGTGGTTACTGTAGGAAACAGGGACAGTAAAGTAGACTATAGGAAAAGGGATCTCTTTCAAGATATATTACATTAACTTAGGTGGTGCCTTATAGGCGTGAATACAATTCCATAAGGCTATAAGGCACTGCTGAAGAAATTAGAAATACAAGAATACATATGCCAGTGCCTTGTATGAAATAGAAGTGGGTTCCCTTTGAGAACCCATAAGAAAGGAATGTGTGGTTTTTCTCTGGTCTCCTGAACTCTGTTCATGTCTTCCCTTTCCCCTGGATGTCATGCCCTTGTTACTCCTTCCATATTTGCCAGTCCTTCTTGAGCTCCACTTTAGGCTTCTCTGCTGGTAAATGTTGTGTGAGACTTTCAGAAAGCTAATGAAACCCTGTCTCTCAATTTACAGGATTGACTTGAGTAGCCTTTAATTGATCAGAAGGTTCTGGAGATTAAAGAAAGCTACTCATTAATCACAAGGCAAATGCCCAATGGGTACTCTGATGAGAGGAGGAATTCTAAATGGAAGGTACTGCTCACATCCCCATCATCCTTCCTACTCGATGCCATAGCCAATCCACTGCTTGTGACATCTCATAGATGAACTGAACTGACAGGTTGAATGGGAAACAGGTGGAGCAGGAAGGTAGCCCTTGAATATTATTGAGACATTCGACTCAAGGGAAATCTGTCTCTGTTTCCTGTATCTTTTTCTTTTCTCTTCTAGTTTCCTTTTTACTTTAACATTTTGTTAAATTTACCTTAATCCTTCCAGGATTTGTCATAATTGTGAGGTGCTCTACAACTTGTTAACCTCATCATGGACAGCTCACCATGCCCCATATTTCAAAAAGCCTGTGACAATGATGAAGACATATTTCAATAAAGAACTAAAACACATGGACTTTAAAAAGATACATACACACACAACACACACACACACACACACACACAAATGGTTACTTTTGGAGAGGGTGGAGCACAGAACTTTAGTAATAGCAGTAAATATAATCTTGCAAAGCACTATTAAAATATATACTAAAAAGTAACCTACCTGGAAATAAAAAAAGGATGATAAACAGAGTTCATGGGAAATTTAAACATACAGTAGAATTACTCAAAGTTGACAAAAAAAAAAAAAAAAACAACTAAATGAGTGCCAATTCATGTATAATGACCTGTAGATTCACTTTATGGGTGTGAAATAACTTTTGACTTTGTCCCTTGTCTCCTTTTCCAGAATTATTTTGTATCTTCTCTGACTTCTAGCTGAGGTGTACGTTTAATTTGGTGAGGAAAGACCCTGGTTTCAGAGGGACAATCATGTTGTTATAAGTCATATCAGAGATACCAAAAAATGGGCAAGGAATTTAATCCAACCTCATGCATAGTGGGTGCCAGAAATCTCTGCAAGTTCCTCTTTCTAACTGCTTGCCCTGTGATCATCCAACCTCAGCATCAGACCTAGCCTTGAAGATTATCATATAAACACATATATGCGTGTATGTCTGCATATACAGGTGTGTAATAACAAATTATACGTAATTTAATGACTATCAGTTTTCAACCATACTAGCAGAACCACTAAGATGATTTCCCTCATATGTGGAATCTAGAGAACTCATACACATGAACTTGCAAAAAAAATTCCAGCCAAACGTACAACAAAACCAGAAACAAACTATTCCTAAGTATATGTGAGCTACACTGGTTATGGTCATAGATATAGAGATATAGATACAGATTTAGATATGAATCAGATATTTAGATAGCTATACCCACATCTTTAGATGTGTATTTATAATCTATGATCAGAATATTGGTTAATATTACCTATCTATATCTGCATCTATTATATTCATCTGCATCTGTCTTTACTTATCTTTAAGTGATTCTTCTCTATGTTTGACTATTGGTTTGCACAGTAATTGTTAGAATTTATGAAAATTAATATTTATAGAAAACATTCCTGAAAGGGGTCTGGCAATGATGCAGATGACTGAGTGCAGACATTGTCATGCACATCTGGGTTAAACCCCCTGTCCCCTACCTACAAGGAGGAAGATTAAAAAACAATGAAGCAGCACAACAGATATCTCTCTCTCTCTCTTCTCCCTCCCTTCTCTATTTCTCTTCCCCCTCTCATTTTTTTTATCATCCTCAATAGAAAAAAGAAAAGAAAAGAATAGCTGGGGGAAGTGGCAAATTTTCCATGTAGATACCAAGGCCTAGCAATAACCCTGATAGGGACAAAAATGAAAAAGAAAAATGAAACATTTGTTGACCCAATTACTACTGAGTACTGGACACAGCTATGTGTCCTGGTCACTTACCAGTGAACACCAGACACTCTAATAACTGCTAAAACCTATTTACAATTCATGATTACCCAACAAAACAGGGAATAGATGTTCTTTTTTCTTGTTCTTATTTGTGTTAGTTACAAAGACTGTAAGAGTACAGTGTATAGTCTCACACCACACCGACCAACAAAGTTTTGTGACTCCATCCTCCTAGTTTTTATTTATTTTTCCTTTTGTTGCCATTATTGTTTTTTATTGTTGTTGTAGTTATTATTGTTGTTATTGATATTGTTGTCATTGTTAAATAGGACAGAGAGAAATGGAGAGAGGAGGGGAAGATAGAGAAGGGAAGAGAAAGACAGACACCTGCAGACCTGCTTCACCACCTGTGAAGTGACTCCCCTGCAGGTGGGAGCTGGGGGTTTGAACCGGGATCCTTACACCAGTCCCTTCACTTCAGGCCATGTGCAATCCTCTTACTTTTAATAATAACCATCATAGCTACCATAGACTTAGAAACATTTTGATTATGTTTTTGTTGTTTGGTTGGTTGTATCTTGTTTTTTTTTTTTCTTTTTTCCATTTCATGTGTATAAGATCTCTAGATTTCACATATGAGGGAAACCATCTGATAGTTGTTTTTCATCTCCTTACTTATTTGCTAAGTATAACCACTTCCAATTGTACCCATTTTGATCAAGCTGGCACCAAATCATCTTATTGATTGCAGAGTAATATTGCATGGAATATATATATTGTAACTTATTTAGCCAGTCATCTGTTGATGGACATTTAGGCTGCTTCTACTCTTTGGTAATTGTGAATAACACAACTATGGATATAGGAGTGCATATTTGTTTGTATGTCCTTTGCATAAATGCCTAAGAGTGATATTGCTGGATCATAGTGTAATTCCATTTTTACTTATTTAGGGACACTCCATACAGTCTTCCAAAGTCTCTGCCATAGTTCGCATTCCCATCAGCAGTGGAATAGAGTCTACAACCTAAGCAACACCTGTTTTGTTGATATAGGCCATTCTCTCAGGTGTGAGATGGACTCTCACTGTGCTTTCCACTTACATTTCTCTAATGCAACTATTTAATGTAATTCTCTACCTTCTGACTGACTTCAATGAGTTCATCTCCAGGTTCCATTTCTGAACATACTGTCTTGAACCAATCGTTAGATAAGACTAAGGGTTGATAAAAATGTCGTGTGTAGAAGAGTACAGTGAAAGAAATGAAGTCAAATTCAGATAAATTATACAAAAAGATCAGTGATTCAGCATGACATGTACAGAACTATAGCATATAGAAAGCAACAATAATAAATATACATGCATAATAAAAAACACTAGCTTCAAAGGCAAATGTCCTTGAAAAGCTGGTTATCCACCTCTGGACCATGTTTAAAGGATCAGGATCTGACACACTTATCCCATTAAGAGAAATGCCATCTGAAATAATCCATCCTGTATCTATCATTTTACTCATCCTGTTTCTTCTAAACTCCGTAGAAGAACATAGAACATAGGGAGATGTGAAGCAACCACTATAGCCCATGGGTGAATGGAGAGGCAAGGCTGAGTATCACTATGAAGTCAAGTGACACTCCACGTAGAGAAATATGTCCCCACTCTTATTCACAGAAGTATCATTGAATTCTGTTACTATCTGTTCTTCAGAGAGAAGTTTTATTTATTTAATTTCTGCAAATTCTGATGTGTGAGAAGCTTTTATTCAGCTCTCTCTCTTTTTTGTACAGTGAGTGTTATGTCACTCAGAGAGAGCCCTGGTTAATGAGATAATACTGTGGACCAGAAGTCTACTTCCTTCTGTCACCCCACAAACCCCAGTGTGACCTTGGGCAAATCACTTATATCTTCTGTGCTTCCTATTTCTCTTTACAAAGCAAAGAAAGTATAGCCTGAGTTCTGAGCAGCCTAAAGGAAAGGGAAATAAGGCTGTAAGGACTTCAGGCTTAGTAAAGAGAAAAATAATGTAGGGGGAAAATTACCATGAACACACACAAAATGTAATTTATGGTTAAGCCTGAAAAAAGCTGGGTGAAGTTTCCCTTGATCCTACACACTGGGACACAAACTTAAAGACTTTTTACCCAGTTGAAGATTTATTTCCTTTCTAGATTTCAGTTTTAGCCAAAATGTGATTGAAATGTGTTTTCGGCTCAGCCTTATATAAGGACCCAATCACAAAAATGAGAAAACTGAAATCCATCCTTCCTTCTTGGGATTTAGAAGTCAGGTTGACACTTTCAATCTAAGCTTCTCTCTCTCTCTCTCTCTCACTCTCTCTCTCTCTCTCATCTTTTCTGACAGATTTTTTTCACTATGCATTTGCTGGTTATACAGAACATGACTGTGACTGGTAATATAACATAGACATTGAGAGCCTGCCTATTCAAAGTTTGGTTCCTTTATCAGCAGAGGAACATAACATACAGCTGTGGGTGGTCTTGTGTAATCTCAGTCTTAATTTTACTGGATGAAACATGAACTCTATCTTTAGGTTTATTCATTATGTAGAAGAGAGATATATGTGGACAAGTAAGTCCATTAATCTCTTACAGGAACCATGGAGATTTTCTTCCAATTCATCAGAGGTCCATCAGTGCCTCTCCCTCTGAGAATCAAAATTTGAAAATACTCTAAGGACACAGTCCCATATACCCCCCAAGTGTGCACAGAAAATGTTAAGTGGAAAAATGAATGAATATGTGGTAACCTTTGATGTTGTTTTTATCTATATTCTATATGAGGCATCCGTTGACTCTGGTGTAGGTAATCTACCCAGAATTAACTGAAGGCCACAGATCTCAACGTAAACAGCTAAACAAGACTAAGGGGTTTATAAAACTGTCAAGAAAGGTAGAAGTAGGGGAAAAAACGTAGTAGCTGAATGTGAAACAAGGCAAAAAGAGAGTTATCTAATATATTGCTAAAGAGGACTGTTGTTGTCAATATCCAACTCCAAGCTGAGAAATAATTATAAAAGCGAGAACTCACACCTTCTGCATCTTATAAAGATCTTTGCTCCATACACTCAGAGGGATGAAGAATAGAAAAGCTTCTAATGGAGAGGATGGGATACAGAACTCTGGTGGCACGAATTGTATTGAATTGTACCCCTCTTACCCCGCAATCCTGTTGATCATTATATAAAAAAAACTGCAGCAAAGGTGGGTGCGAGGAATAACATCATTGCAAGACTGGCCAGCTCCTCATGGGGCGCGAGCGCTTCCACACTACGATCATCATCTCTGGCATTATGCTATTCCACTGCAGAATACTGTGCCCCAGTATGGTTCTGTAGCCCCCATGTCCACTTGGTCGATTCCAAATTATATTCCTCCATGAGGATAATTTCTGGAACCCTCCGTTCCACCCCGGTTCCATGGCTGCCAGTTCTTAGCAACATCGCCCCACCAGATATTCGTTGGGATGCGGCATCATCTAAGTTCATTTCCCATGTCTACGCTCGACCGGACCTGCCAATATACGCGGATATCTTCGCCCACCCTGTCCAACGCTTGATATCTCGTCATCCAATCTGGTCCCCTATGCCTACACTGAACTTCTCTGTTCCAGACTCTTGGAAACAGAGTTGGCAGTCAGCTGAGGTCAAGAACAAACACCTCATCACAGACCCCTGCAAGCGTCAACCCGGCTTTGACCTAGCACGTTATGATTGGGCCCTCCTCAATCGCTATCGAACAGGCCATGGCCGGTGCGCCGCTATGTTCCATCGCTGGGGAGCCAGAGACAACCCGAACTGCCCCTGCGGCTACAGACAGACTATGACCCACATAGTCAACGACTGCCACCTTTCCAGATTCAAAGGAGGTCTCGAAACTTTACATCAGGCTCAACCTGACGCTGTTGACTGGCTACGGAAGAAGGGCAAACGCTAGAAGAAGAATTATTAAATCACTAACAAAATAAAATGTTTTTAAAAAGAACTATATTTCACAAGGACCTGATGGAAAGAAAATGTGTGTATGGGTTTCTCTCCTACATTTCTTTCCTAAATTACCTCTTTTTTTTTCTCTTGTTGTTTGTTTTGTTTTTGTTGTTAAATTGTCTCTTCTCCACATTGCCATGCTTTTGGGAGTGTCTGTGGTTCCTTTGTCCAAATCACTCATCTTCTCTGTATAAGGATTTTGTACCATTTCCTGTCTTCCCCACACCTTCCATACAGGAGCACTCCCATAGTTGCATTTCTTTTTAAAATTTATTTTATTTATTTTACAAAGGAGACATTAATAAAACTGTAGGATAGGAGGGGTACAACTCCACACAATTCCCACCACCAGATCTCTATATCCCATCCCATCCCCTGATAGCTTTCCTAGTCTTTAATCCTCTGGAAGTATGGACCCAAGGTCATTGTGGGGTGCAGAAGGTGGAAGGTCTGGCTTCTGTAATTGCTTCCATACTGAACATGGGCTTTGACAGGTCAATCCATACTCCCAGCCTGCCTCTCTATTTCCCTGGTGGAACAGAGTTCTCCCTCTCTATCTCCCCCTACCCTCTCAATTTCTGCCTGTCTCTATCCAATAAATAAATATAATTTAAAAAACTTAAAAAAAAAATCTAAGGGTAGGGGTAGATAGCATAATGGTTATGCAATGAGATTCTCATGCCTGAGGCTCCAAAGTCCCAGGTTCAATCCCCTGCACCACCAAAAGCCAGAGCTGATCAGTGCTCTGGTAAAACAAAAAAATAATAATAAATCTAAAGCTGTGATCAAGCATAACACAAAACTAGTTTCCCTGAAAGTTCCCTCCTCTTCCCAAACACACTCTCCACTAAGCTTCTCACCTAAGCAAATGCTCCTAATTACTAAAGCTGGAATCTAGGAGCAATTCTTGATTATTTCACTTTTTTCACCCCAATCTTGCCCATTATAATTCACTCCAAAATGTTTTGCCAGATGTGTCTTTTCTTCTCATCTTTACTATGGATATCTGAGTCAGTGATCACTGGGCATGCTGAACATTCAGGGCCCCACCTCCTCCTAGCATGAATCCCAAAGCTCACTCTGTACACAGAACACCACTGAGTCTTTCCTACACAAAACTACCCTCTGAACTCCTCATGATGCCCTTCAAGGCGTCCATGATGTGGTCCCTTCCATGCCATTGTGGGATAACCTCTCCCTTTAAAAGAAATGACTATCTTATTATCATTTAGATCTCAGTACAAATGTCATCACAGAGCCTCCCACCTTGTTAAGACCGTACCTGGAGTCATCATTTAACAAGCCAACATATTTTCTTTCTTTCTAAAGTTGTTCCCTCGAATAGGTATATGATATCATTTAATCATATCGAAGAGTATCATTTGTGGCAGTGTATGAAGTAAAGAGATAGAGAGAAATAGATGAGAGAGATAGAGAGATTAAAATCAGAACATCATGCAAGTGGTGTGTAAAGCAGTCTCTTCTCAGACATATACACTCTGTACTCTACCAGCCAAGTGATTTCCCCAGATGCTAAATTTAAGTTGTTATTGTTATTGTTGGTGTTGTTGTCATTATGTGGACCTGGGTCCCCCTGCATATACAAGTTTTACAATCCAGGCTGGCATTTTTTTTTCTTTCAGATAGATAGGGACAGAGATATAAATAGAAGGAAAGTCAACACTAGATCTTTATTTGTTGCCATTGCATACCCCATGTGGTTCTAGGGCTTGAACTTAGGCTGCATGCAGGGAAAGGTGGACACACCCTAACTGGTGAGCTATTTTGTGCACCCTCCCCCACGTTTTATTTATTTATTGGGAGATTAATAGTTTATAGTATACTTGTTAGCAGATAGGTATAATTTCTCATCTCACCAAGCACTCTCACCCTCAAACAGGGCCCAGCAGTATACCAGGACCTGAAGGGCCCACACACTTCTCGTCCCTATCTTTCTTCCCCAGAGTCTACTGTTTGGTGCAATACACCAAAGCAGTTCAGATTTTACCTGTTGTTTCCCCTTTTCTATTCTTGTTTCTTCAGTTCTGTCTATGAATGAGATCATCCCATATTCATCCTTCTCTTTCTGGATTATCTCACTTAGCATGATTCCTGCAAGTTCCATCCAAGATGAGGGGAAGGAGGTAAACTCACTGAATTTAATAGCAGAATAGCATTCTATTGTGTGTATATATACCACATTGATGCCCCATACTTCAAGTCTCCAAGAGGCTGTGTCCCAGTGAGTATTTACATATTCTGCTAGTCTGTTTATTCCTTTTCTGTGTGTGCTCCTTTTACTGTTAGGGAGTTTTTGTTTGTTTTTTGTAGTTGTTCCTTTTGTTTCTTTCTTTCTGCATTTGAGCATAGGAGACAAAGGGTTTTTTTGTTTTGTTTTGTTTTGTTTTTAATGAGAGAGACTAAGTACCTCTCCATTAAATGTAGTGCTGAGAATAAAACAAACCCAGACCCTCAAACATACAAAAACTTTACCACTAAAGCAGTCTTCTAGCCTTTTCACTTTTTTTCTTTTCATAACATTTATCAGAACCTAACATATACTTTTGTTGTATACTTACTTTCAACTTCTTAATGTAAGTTATTTGAGGGCAAAGCATAGGGTTCTCTTACTTGCTTGTCAATCTAGAATCTTCTCTTATGTGCATGTACATACATTTGTGGCCCAGTTCTGTCTTGGTTAAAGTGAAAACTCAACTTACTATACTTATGCTGTCTTGTATTTAAAGTAGACTTCCCGGAGTGATTAGCTTAAAAGATAACACTTGATGCTAATTAAGCAGGACTTGACTTTTCTTTAGCAAGAACTAACTGCTTTTTTATGAACAATTTGAAATATGAAGACAAAGCTTCTTGTTTACAAGCCTTATTTTCTTTAAAACATTACATATCAAATTTACTCATACAAAGATGTATCTAAAGACAGACTTAAAAAGAAGTCATTATGTATTCATCAAAATAAATGAACTGAATGTTGTATCTTGTTTCGTGTTTAAAAATTATCTCTGCTTAGTGACAGTAGTAAGGACAGAGAATTGGAATAAAAACCTGTTGGGATAATAGCAGTAAACTGAAAGAAAATATATAAGCCACTCGTTCTTCTTCTGTTTTCTAGATGCAATGTTCAGAAAATCAGCATGTGTCACAGTCATGGGTATAGAAACCTAAGGTTGAAGGTTTCATTAAGACAATGGGATCTAAGACTTGCTGGGTTAATCTCTGACTACAGTGAAGGTTGGTGTGTGTGGGGGGGGGGAGGAAAGGTCTAGAAAAACATTATTGACTGAAGAAAGTGGAATGAAATAGTAAATGGAATTCTTGAAGCTATTTTATGGGGTCATCCACTCCATTGGCATCTCCACTGCCCAGAGCACTGTTAGTGATTGGTGATAAAGAAAACAATGAAAGGTTATATCTTCCTGCTGGATTAATCTTTTGATCAGTATGTAGTATCCATCTCTGACTACTTTCTTTGACTGATGATTGAATTTAGCAGAACAGTTGTTCCTGCCTTTTTTTTTCTGCATCACTGACTTGGGACATCTTCTTCCAGTCTGTGACTTTGACATTGAGGCTATACTTGTCTTTTCCTCTGATGTTTATTTTCATTGATATGTATTTTCCTGGAGAAGTAGAATAGATGGGACTTGTTTTTTTTTAATAAAAACTTTAAAATCTGGACAAAGATAGGACTGAATAAATTTCTTTTTTTATTTTATTTTATTTTTATTTAAGAAGTATTAGTTAACAAAACCATAGGGTAGGAGGGGTACAATTCCACACAATTCCTACCACCCAATCTCCATATCCCACCCCCTCCCCAGTAGCTTTCCCATTCTCTATCCCTCTGGGAGCATGGACCCAGGGTCATTGTGGCTTGCAGAAGGTGGAAGGTCTGGCTTCTGTAATTGCTTCCCTGCTGAACACGGGCGTTGACTGGTGGGTCCATACTCCCAGTCTGCCTCTCTCTTTCCCTAGTAGGGTGGGTCTCTGGGGAAGCAAAGCTCCAGGACACATTTGTGGGGTCTTCAGTCTAGGGAAGCCTGGCAGGCATCCTGATGACATCTGGAACCTGGTGACTGAAAAGAGAGTAAACATACAAAGCCAAACAAATTGTTGATCAATCATGGACCCAAAGCTTGGAATAGTGGAGAGGAAGTATTAGGGGGGTACTCATTGCAAACTCTAGTGTACTTCTACTTTCAGGTATATATTTTGCAGTAGTTTATGGATACGTGTGAACATATGCTCTCTCTCACAGAAACTGGTGTATATCTAGGTTATGGGACTTTTTTAGAAAGTGAACCACTTGAGATGGAATTAAAGTATACTATGAAAGGAAAGGTCTCACCCGAGTAATGAAGCTGAAGGGTTGTCATTCCACACGTGAAGTCTCTGGACACAGTCTGAAGTGAAGCATGTTGAGGTGGCAATCGTTGTGTTGTTTAGGTTGTGATCAGTGGATGCAACATTATTTGATATGGATTGGGAGAGGCATACAGGAAAGTGGGCCCTATCCCCCTATCCAATGGTTCCAGGACTGGGGGAATAGAGGCTCTATAGTGGAGATGTGAGGTTCCTGCTGTCTTAGGGTTCCAAAAGACAATTGATAGTTAATGTTATCAGCACATTAATTGGTAATTGGGTTAACTTTGAAAAGTCCTTTTGTTAGGGTTTGTTGTACATTACCCAGTATCTTGTATATAGCTGTGCTATTGGTTGCTTCTGATCTACTTGGTCTAGGCTTTTGAAAGAGTCTGCATATCAATTACACAGCCTATATATTGAAAAGATTCAGTTTGTGTTTTGAAAAACATTGAGACATACAATTAATTTTCCCCCTCTCGTATTAATTAACTAGTGATTTATATGACTACATTTTACTAGGAGTGTACATAAACACCATTCCCACCACCAAAAGACTGTGACCCATCCCTCCCACCCACTCCCATCCTTCACAGTCCCAGGAAGCTGCATGTCTACCCCTCGCCACAGGGTTTTTACTTTGGTGCCCTACTTACAATTTGGTCAGGTCCTGCTTTTAGTTTCCCTTTCAGATCTTCTTACTCAACCTTTGTTGATGAGTGAGATCATCCCATACTCATCTTTATCTTTTTGACTTAGCTCACTTAACATAATTTCTTCTAGCTCTGTCCAAGATGGGTCGGAGAATGTGGGTTCATTGTTCTTGATAGCTGCATAGTATTCCATTGTGTATATATACCACAGCTTTCTCAGCCACTCATCTGTTGTTGGGCACCTGGGTTGCTTCCAGGTTTTAGCTATTATGAATTGTGCTGCTATGAACATAGGAGTACACACCTCTTTTTGGTTGGGTGTTATGGAGGATCATATGGAAGGTCCATGTCTAGCCTTCTGAGAGTTTTCCAGACTGCTCTCCACAGAGGCTGTACCAATTTACATCCCCACCAGCAATGTAAAAGGGTTCCTCTGTCCCCACAACCTCTCCAACATTTGTTGCTGCTGTCCTTTTTGATGTATGCCATTCTTACAGGAGTGAGGTGGTATCTTAGTGTTGTCTTAATTTGCATTTCTCTGACATCAGTGACCTAGAACAGTTTTTCATATGTTTGTTAGCCTTTTGGATCTCCTCTGAGGTGAATGTTTTGTTCATATCCTCTGCCTATTTATGGATGGGGTCATTTGCTTTTTTGGTGCTAAGTTTGCTGAGCTCATTATATATTTTGGTGATTAGTTTCTTGTCTGATGTATGGCATGTGAAGATATTCTCCCATTCTGTGAGGGGTCTCTCTGTTTGTTTAATAGTTTCTCTGGATGTGCAGAAGCTTTTCAATTTGATGTAGTCCCATTGGTTTGTTTCTGCTTTAGTTTTCCTTGCAATTGGGTTTGATTCATCAAAGATGTCCTTGAGGTGTAGGTGGGAAACTGTTTTACCAATGTTTTCCTTTAAGTATTTGATTGTTTCTGGTCTGACATCTAGGTCTTTGATCCATTTGGAGTTGATTTTTGTTTCTGGTGATCTAAAGTGGTTCAATTTCAACCCAGTTTTCCCAGAACCATTTATTGAAGAGAGCCTCCTTTTAGGACTGAATAAATTTCTAAGGAAGACATGTGAAGAAATGTTCTACTTGATGTATCATAAGGCAAATGCAAATCAAGACCACACTGAGATTCTGCTTCAGTCTTATGAGAATAGCCTATACCAATAAACAGGAGAGGACTGAGATGATGAGTGTGAGTAAAGATGTGGAGAAAAAAGAACTGTGGTACACTGTTTCTGGGAACACAAGCTAGTAAAACCCCATTCAGAAGACAGTAGGGTTGGCAGTTCTCAAACAAATAAAAAATATTAATACCTTATCATCCAGCATTAACACTCTTAGAATATATCAGCAGTACATGAAGACATGAATTCAAATGAACATATTAATCCTTCTGTCTGGAATTGTAGTGGTCACAAAAACAAAAGAATGTAAATAACCCAAATGTCCATTGACAAATAAGTAGATAAAAAAGCTGTACAATGTTTACTCAATAGAATACTATTTTATACTTAAAGAGATAATATTGTTTCCCTCAGGACAAAATGAATGTTTGTGTATGTAATTATGCTTAGTTAAGTAAAGAGGTGAAAGATGGTTTTGCTCATATATGGAACATAGATAACTGAAGCACATAGAAATCACAGACATAAAAGACAGAAATAGGGAGAGGGAGAGGTGGGGAGAGGGGGAGAAAGAAGGGAAGGGAGAGAAGGGAAGGGGGAGGGAGAGTAAGAGGCAGTTTCTAAATCATTGTGTGAACTATGGTAGTCATCATTGGGTGGTAGGGTCAGAGAACAAGTGTCAGGCAAAGTGTGTAAACAGCCTCCCTGCAGTTTTATAATCTTAGAAATAACTATTAAGTCACTAAAAACAACACAAGGAAGCAAACAAACAAAAACCAAAGCATAATGCTTTCATGGACAGCAAATTTAAGGAACTCTGAAGACTTGTCTCTCTTAAGTGATCTACCTCTTTGTAACTCAGACATGATTCATACAACCCCATTTATAGTGTAAGGTTTGCTTTCTACTTTTTCAATTCAAGTATTTAGCTTAAGGTTTAAACTCAAATTGCCAAAACAAACAGGTCACATGGAGAGATAAGGAAGAAACACCTTGTCACCCACAGACTATGTAGAGCTGAAAGTCTTTTTGCTGAGGTCTTTTGATATTAAAATCCTGACCTTGGTTGATTTAGATAACAGATCATTGGTTCACTTTTTAGTCTCCTCCTGTCTTTAACTGCCTTCTTGTGTACTTTTCAAAAAGTATTTATTTGCTTTCTTATATTTATGAAATAGAGAGAGATCAGAGTTCCACTAAGTTCTGATACATGCAGTGCCAGAAATGAAACTTGTGGTCCCAGAAATGTATTGTTTTTGTGATCTCTCACTGAACTGTCTCCCTACCCACTTTTCCTGTAGTATAATTTCATCAATAAAGAATGAATCTAGGCTCATAAAGATAGCTCATTTGGGCAGTGTGCTGCTTTGCATGCATGCAACCCAAGTTCAAGCCCAGCCCCACCTTACAGAAAGAAGCTTTGATGCTGTGGTATCTTTCACTTGCTATGTATCTCTCTTTATATTTATGTCTCTATGTAGAAAAATGAGCCTAGTACTAGGAGACAGTGCAGGAAGCATATTGGACTTACTCACATGAGATTCTAGAAGTCGGGCAGACTTCTGACAGTAGCACATATCAAGGAGGTCCTTAGTTCATCCCTTGGTGCAGAATCAAAAACTAATAAGAGTAATAGAAATTCTTGAGTGTTTCAATGAAGATCAGTTCAAAGATAAAGCAACAGCAGGAGTTAGTTCAAGTATATATCAGATGCTAGGGAATCTGAACTCATCTCCTAAAGTTAGTCCCCCAAAACCAAGTGGATTAAGAAAACCCGATAGGAGATTCCAGATCCAAAGGCAGGCATTCGATGATGTGTTTTATTTGGGCTTATCCACAGCCCTAGCATGCAGAGCTTCACCTGAGATGGAAGACTAGGAACACCTGGTATTCCAGATGAATCCTGCCATTTGGCCCTGGGACTCCATGCCTGACATAAGCAGAAGCCAGAATCCACTGAATGGCACAAGCCAAGACATGCCTTTCTGTCATCTCCACCACAGCCCTGTGAGATCCAGGGTCCAGTCTACACTTGACTGAGCACTCTCAGACTATAGAGAGTGTAAGTGGCTTGCTCAAGATCAGAAGAAGCTATCATCCTTCCCCAGGAAGGCTGACATCCCTCTTCTCACTTAACTATGTTCTTCTGTGTCTGCACACTTTCTCTGTGTCTCTTCCACCATTTGGAGGACACTATCAGCAGCAACAAATTCCCAGGCAAATAGAGAGATAGATGATAGATAGATGAATACCTTTGTAGTTTACCCAGTTTTCTGACATTTTTTTTAAATCTTGTGTTTCCTGTGATGGAATCTGCACCCAGACTGTCTTTGATGTTTACAGGCAAAATAGGACCAGGATGTAATAAGTACCGTGAACAAGGAAATAGTTAGCCTCAGCTAACTGTTATCGGCGGCATCTATGACAAATGGCTTAATATAAACCCTGAACAGCCAAATGTGATGACTAATTTGTGGTGAAAGGTAGCTGGAAGTGTACTTTCAAAAAAAAAAAAAGAGAGAGAGAGAGAAAGAAAAAAAGGATGGAAGGAAGAAAAGAAATTACATTGAAGTAATCTGATTAACTTAGGAAGGGGGTAGGGAGGCAGCAAAAATACCACATACTGATTCACTCCTCCCTGTGTGGGGCTAGCAAAAAAGATAGAATTATAACGCTGGGGGCAGACAAATAGAGAAAGAGCAAGTTTCATTTTGCAAACAGGACACTGAAATAAAGATCAACTTGTGTGATTTAAAGAGGATCTTTAACAATTCATATCACTGAGTAAACCTTCTGTTCCAGACTGGAAAGAGTTCTTCTGCCATCTTGTCTAAAAATTCCAGTTACCTATCAGGGGAGGAGAGGAGGCAGTTGGTGGAATGTCTGACTTGCAGTTCAGAGAATCAGTATCATCTCCTCCACAGCAGAGAGAGAGATATTCACTTCAATACTAGACAAAGACACCAACTTTCAGTCCATCTGGCCTGGAGTTGCCAGGCTCTGTTCTGGGTTATATATAGGACCAATCCCCATACCTTTCATAGAGTCAGATTCTGTATATGAAGAATCTGGACACTAAGGACTGGCACAAGGCTCACTGAGTAAAATATACAGACCACTGTGTGTGAGTACTTGGGTTTTAATTCAGGGCCACCACACAGTAGCCCCTTCATGGGGGAAAGCTTCACAAGTAGTGCTGTAGTGCTGTAGTGCTGCAGGTGTTTCTCCTTCTCTATAAATCTTTCTGTCTCTCACCCTCTATCTAGTGGACAAAAAACAATGATCAATGAGAATATAAAGTCAAATAGGTGCTGAGCCCTAACAATAACCATGATGGGAGTAAAATGAGAATAAATAAACCTGGAATTTAGTACTAGCTTGCAAGAGTTAAGAGAAGGAGGAGGAGGAGGGGATGGGGGAGGAGAAGGAGGAGGAGGAGGAGGAGGAGGAGGAGGAGGAGGAGGAGGAGGAGGAGAAGGAGAAGGAGAAGGAGAAGGAGAAGGAGAAGGAGAAGGAGAAGGAGAAGGAGAAGGAGAAGGAGAAGGAGAAGGAGAAGAGAAGGAGAAGAATTAGGGCCCAGGGGCGGCACACCTGATTAAACAACACACTGCCATACACAAGGACCCAGGTTCAAGCCCCTGATCCCCACCTGTAGGGTAAAAGCTTCGGGAGTGGTGAAGCAGGGTTACAGGTATCTCTCTGTCTTTTTACTTCTCTATCTCCCTCATTCCCTCTCAGTTTCTCTCTGTCTCTATATTTTGAAAAGTAAGTAGCCTAATTATGAAATATTCAGAACAGGGTGGGGAGATAGCTCAACCTATAAAGCAGAGAAGAGAACTCACATACCCGAGGCCCCAATAGCCATGCATCCAGTCCTTGCCACTGCCTTAGGTCTCAACTGAGCAATGCCATGACCACTCTCTATGACCTTAATTTCTCTCTTCTACAAGATAATCAGATTGTTAATTATTCTTAAAATACAGAACAATTCTCCACACTTACTGAGTTCAGCAAAAAATACTCCTTGCTCTTTGTTTCTATTCTAGTTACTGTTGTCCTCATGGAAAGATAATCAAATCTTTTTGAATTGTCTCTTCAGCTTTATCTTCCATAAAAAAGCATTTATTAATAAAGCTATCATTAAAAAAGCATTAAGCAGTGGTCCAAGAGGTGGCACAGTGGCTAAGGCACTAGACTCTCAAGCATGAGGTCCTGAGTTCAGTCCCTGGCAACACATGTACCAGAGTGATATCTGGTTCTTTCTTTCTCTGTCTCTCTGTCTCTCTGTCTCTCTGCTCTCTCTCTCTCCTATCTTTCTCATCAGTAAATAAATAAAATATATTTTTTAAAAAACATTAAGCTGAGTGAGGGAGATAGAATCATGAGTATGCAAAGAGACTGTCTTCTCTGAAGCTCCAGAGTTCCAGGTTCCATCCCTGGCACTAACATAAACCAGAGCTGAGCAATGCTCTGGTCAGAAAAAAAAGGAGGAAAAAAAGAGAAAGAAGGAGAGGAAGATACAAAAAGAAAGAATAGAAGAAGGAAAGGAGAAAGGAAGGAAGGAAGGAAGGAAGGAAGGAAGGAAGGAAGGAAGGAAGAAAAAGAAAGAAAGACTACTTAGAGATCAGTGGTGGAGCACCTGGTCTAGTGATGCAAGCTTTATAAAGCACCCATATTATAGCCTCTGATCTCTACTGCAGGGGGAATCCTTCAAGAACAGTAGAACAACAGTGCTGCAAATCTCTCTCTCTCTCTCTCTCTCTCTCTCTCTCTCTCTCCTTCCTTCCCCCTCCCCTTCCCCTTCTCCTCTCCCTCTCTCTCTCCACACACCCCTTATCTCTCAATTCATCCAGTCTCTGTCCCATCAACATATACATCAAATATTTAAAAATAAAAACATGAAACCATATAGACACCATAGCCATGTCTGCAAATACACATGCCCCAGGACACTAATTGAAATTGTCCTAAAAATGTTTTCACTGGTCACTTTCTCCTTTGTTTTCATGGTCACCCATTTTCACAATTGTCTTCAAGTTGTCAGATAAAATTAATCAGCCACCTGTTACAAGGCATTGCCTGTGTGGAAACCAGTGAAAGGACCGTAAAAGATCAGGAAGGAATATCTCTGACTGATGAAAGTTGCACCAGGTCATAGATATGTCTAGAAAGATAAAAAATATCCTGCCTCTGTTTCCTGCAAACTCTACACTTGTTGGTTCTTAGCTGCAGGGACTTTCCCTGTGCTTAACCTCCAGCTTTGCCACCTCTTCCTCTCCAACAGGCAATAGTTCTTTGCTCTTTAGGATAAAAGCAAGGTGTTTGTAATTTTTGCCTGAGCCTGATAGCTAATACCCAGGTGGATTAAAAATATAGTCTGGGAAGATGGAGTCAGAGTTGAGAATAGGATTAAAAAAAAAAAAGCTGAGTTAGGGCCGAGAGTAGCACCTGAATATGAAGAAAGTATATAAATAGCATTAACTGTTTACCCCATCAGTCTGACTTAGGGCTCATGTCTATTCATATTTATCACAGGAGCCTGTGTGACCTTGGAGTCCCTGTTCTGTCTGAGCTCATAGTCCATGGTCACAGCTGGGAACATTCTAGTCCTCACTCATGTCAGGACCCAGTCTTCCTCAAGTGGCAGAGTATGTTGACCCAGTTTCTTGGAGAGTGGAACCCTCACCATTACTGTTCTACAGTGAGGGAAAGGTCCTGGAGAGGCCCACACGTGGGCTTATGATAATGTTCTTGATCAAAGTGATCAGTGATGGTGAAGAGAGGGCTCGATTAATGGTCTTGGCTCATGATATCTTTGTGGAAGTCTAAGTATTCTTTGCTTAGAGCCCCAGGTGATGGGGTGACCTGGTATTGACCAAACAGGCCATCATTAAAGTGAGCTAGTCTCTTTATTTAGTTCTTTATTTACCTGACAAGTCTAGGATTTTTCTAGTTATTAAATTGTTGAGTGTCATTTGTTGTATATAAACCAATACTGAGTTTATGGGCTCTGGCCTCAAGTTAGGGAAGGAGTAGACCCAGGGTTTAAATGTTAACTTAAGGTTAACTAAGTTAACCTTAAGTTTTACTGCATTTTACTTGTCTGATTATTATAGTAGCAGTGTAGTCCTGGGCCTCTTGGAACATAACTGAAATAGATTCCTTAGCTTCTTCCCACACAAAGACCCTTAATTTTATCTGTTCTATTCCTACTTTTGGGTTCTTGTTTATTAATCAACCACCAAGTTGCAGGTGCTACTATGATTCCATCCTGACTTCCCTGGGCAGATGACCTCACCAATGTGTCCTGAAGTCTCATCTCTCCAGAGCCCTACCCCACTAGGGAAAGATAGAAACAATCTGGGGGTATGGATCGACCTGCCAACATCCATTTTCTAGCAGAGAAGCAATTACAGAAGCCAGAATTCCCACCTTCTGCTCCCCATTTTGATCCATACTCCCAGAAGGATAAAGAATAGGGAAGCTTCAACTGTAGTGGATGGGGCAGGGAACTCTAATGGTGGGCATTGTATGGGATTGTTCCATTCTTATCTTGCAATCTTGTTAAATCATTTTTAAATCATAAATAAAAATTGCAAGCCTTACCATGACTTCCAAGTGTTTTGTCTCCTTGAGACCACAGGTCTTGTTCTGTTTTCTGTCCCTGCCTAGGACATGCACTCTCCCACTCCGTAAGTTTGTCCCTGCTACCTCTGTGTCTGGCAGCACCTAAGAACTGCTACTCAAACACGTCTGCTTGCTCAAATGTCACCTGTGGAGAGAGAGACCGTCCCTGAGTGTCTTCTTCTAGGCATTGCCTTTTGCCTACTTATTCCTTTATCACCAAGGCTCTGAACCATAATATGTCAAAGACCTGCACATATGCCATTTATTTACTTGCTGTTTTGTTGCCTCCACTAGTAGAATATAAGACTAGAAGTTACTGAGCTTATGTTTCAATGAACCATTTTCCTAGCAATGATCAAACAAATTGCCACAAGCTGGGTGGCTTTATTTATTTGATATGTATGCTCAAGTACACTTAAAAAAGCTTTGTTGCAATCCGCAGATGCAATATTATTTGATTTGAATTGAGAGCAGCATGCAGAAAATTAATGCAAAGAGTGCCACCCCAGCATGCTTCACTTCAGACTGTGACCAGAGACTTCCGGTGTGGAATGACAACCCTTCAGCTTTTCACTCGGGTGAGATCTTTCCTTTCATAGTATTCTCTAATTCCATTCCAGGGGTTACACTCCCCAATAAAGTCCCCAAACCTAGGTCCCCTGAGAAAAAGCATAGGTTCACACGTGCCCATAAACTAGGGGAAAAATATATACCTGAAAGCTGAAGTACACAAGAACCTTCAGGGAATACCCCCCAACACTTCATCTGCACAATTCAAGTATTTAGTGTTGGGTAGTAAGCCAGCTCCCCCTGGCTTCTGCTTAACCAAGCACCGGTATGCCTGTATGGGATTGGTTTGATCCCACTCAAGCTGCGGTCTATTTACATAAATCACTTTTACAATTACATAAAGCACCACCCTCCCTCCAGGGCATTGGTGGTTCAGTGGTAGAATTCTCGCCTGCTCCACCCCCTCTCCTTGTCACACCCTGATTTTCACCAGTCACTTTTCTCTCCACCCTCTCTATGTCACATCCTGTTCACACCCTACTTGCAAAGTATATATAAGGACAACATTGTTCGTTTTAGTTTTTAGTTTTAGTTTAGCTTAGTTTGGCATAGATTGTGCTGCATCCTGCGTGAATAAAGAGATACTGCATATAACCCAGCCATGAGTCCCTGGTCATCTGTACCCGCCTGTGAAGCCAGCTTGGCGAAAACGACATAATGGCGCCCTGAAACAGAGACTGGCACCGACGTGGGACCTAACCTGCCCATCTCCCAGATCAGTAAACTTGGCTACCCATGGGTTGCCTTTCTACTTATGAAGAGGTTTGCCACAGCCTCTACTGTTTCATCATGAGACAGTTTCTCTGTCTCTGGAACATTTTGCTCTGGGACACACTTTGGTTCCCTGACTGGGAACTTTGGTTTCTTGTGACCCTAACAATAGAGCTTGGGAGATGCAAGGAGATTTCTCCTTGGACTTTCTGGATTCCCTCTCCCATGTTTCCTGAGGAAAAGGACTACATTTTGCTCTGGGCCACAATTTGGTTCTTTATGACTGTGATAGTAGACCTTGGAATATGCACGGAGATTTCCCCTGGGACTTTCTGGACTTCTTCTCACATGTTTCCCATGGAGAAGGACTACTCTAATTTGAGGAGCATTCTCCAGTACCATGAAAGTCCCCAGGAATGGAGACACGTGGTTAGTTCTACTCTCCTGATTGGATTCTTTCTTTGATGGGAAGACACTTTTAAAAATGGGTGCCTGCAATCCAGCAGGAACAGTCAGAAGCACCCTAAATGGAATTTCGAAGAGCTTTTTGGACTAGGACGCCCTCCGGGGATTCATGATGCTACTTGGTGAGATCTGGATAATCTGGTTCAAGTTGTGTTTCATAAGAGAGTGATTTGAATGACTGAATTTTTGTATGAAATTGACTTTAAAAAATGCTGGACACAGCCATGATTTCTAGAGACATCCAGAAACAATCAAAAAATTGTTTTTCCCTCCTTTGATTTCTTTTTTTATGTTTTGGCATAAATCTGAAACGTTTAATCCTGAAATGGTATGAGTTACGGGCAGGGCAGATAGTGTAATGATTATGTTAATTATTCTCATGCCTGAGGCTTCTAACCGTGGTTCTTCTGTACCTTTCCACATTTTATTGAGTTTAAACTGTTTAAACAACCTTAAAATCATACTAGAAATGACTTCCAATTATAATGGAGTTATCAATTATATTAAACTTCTAATCTGCTACAAGTTTTGTTTGACAAGTAAGTGAATTTCAGTTGTCAAGTCTTCACATGAAAAAGCATCTACTCAAATGGAATTCCTGGAAATCTATTTGGACCCCTGTTCTCTGACATCGCCCACAAGATGGAATGACTACAATGCACCACCAGAAACCAATGATGTGACCTGGCACGACCTAAAGAAACAGATTCACGGACTCCAAAGCTCATTCTCTACAGAAAAGTGGAATTCCGGTGGCCGACATTCCCCATCGAGACAGACGTGCAGCGTTTCATCCCCTGGCATTTTCTTCCTTGGTCATCTACTTTGGACTGACTCCTCCATCGGACTTACTGGTACACCTCTTGGACACTTTATACAACTTTACAGCAGCTTCCCTTTATGCTGCTGGGTTTCTCAAAGACTGACTGCAGTCAGCTGCCTTGGGACTTTATAGGCCATGTTCCCTCGCCTGCAGGATCTTCTCCCAGAGGTAGGAAAACCACCCCCTTACTAGGTCATGCCCGCAGAGGCAGGAAATGCCCTTTGAGGCAAGAGATGCCCACAGAGGCATGAAGCACCCCCAGAGGCAATAGATGTCCCCAGAGGCAAGAAATGCCCTTAGGCCTGCTAGCCTTGCCCTTTGAGGCAGGAAACGCTCCCCTTGGCATCACACTGGTTACTGCTGCTCTCCTATTTTGTTCCTCCATGTCGTATGCCAGTTCTTTTGAAAAAAACCTGTATGATATAGGTTTCTGTTCACCCCTACACTGCTATTCTCCTGACAGAGATGAAGCTTTTTACAGACATTGACCCAGTTATATATGGCGATTAAGTAAGAGGGAGATGTTGGGGTATTGTGAGGATGTGGTTGAGCTTGGAAGGGCTTGAGCCTGAGGGGTGTGTCAATCCTGTTAGTCTCTCTCTCTACGGAGAGGTTGAGCAAGGAGGGACAGTAGAACCACAAAAGGTGTGCCTCTTATCAGTCTCCCTGCCTCACAAAGTGCCCCGCACTCTTCATACTATGGCCATTAGTTAAAAAGAAAGGGGGAGATGTTGGGTAATATGCCAGCTCCCCCTGGCTTCTGCTTAACCAAGCACCAGTATGCCTGTATGGGATTGGTTTGATCCCACTCAAGCTGTGGTCTATTTACATAAATCACTTTTACATTTAGTAAATAACCATAGCCCTCCAGGGTAGGATAATAACTCTCGTGAGAATGGGAGGGGGGAGTAGCCAAAGCACTCCAAATATCATGGGGAAATAGACAATGCCCTGAGGGCACAACATGGTGGAATAGGCGCTCTGAGAATGTCCCAACTCTTGCGGGAACTAGTAGTAGCCTGAGGGGACAACATGGTAGATGTGACTGCATCTGCACAATTTCCCAGCACCCTTTTTTGCTCTGAGTCCAAATCCTTGCCCTGCAGGCTCTCCAGTTCTGAGAGCCACATCTTCCTAGCTGGACCCCTGAGCATCTCCAGCTTGGCCCATCATGGGTCCCCACATGACAGCAGTACCCTGGCAGGGGCAGCCCATGAGAACTGCACAACTTTCTCCATATGCTCAGTGAAGCAGGATGCTCCATACTGAAGGAGGGTCAAGGGAGGCTGCATGTTTTGTTGTGCTCCATGGGGACAAATGCCAGGATATTCCCACCTGTTCAGATAGCCTCCCTACCCACATGGACATTCAACAGGGAGAATTCACAATGAAGATGGCCTCGCAATTCCTGTACTCAACCACCAGTTGGTTTTCTCTAACTCTTTGCTTCTCCTGGCCCTGTGACTTTTTCATTAAAACTATTCTCAACTATAATAAAAATCATTCCCATGGGCCACACGGTGGCACACCCAATTAATCAAGCACACACAGTAATGAGTGCAAGGACCAGCTCGAGGATCTGGGTTCTAGTCCGAGGACCCTCACCTGCAAGGAGGTTGCTTCCCCAGTGAGCAAGAAGTTCTGAAGGTGTCTTTCTTCCTCTGTCAGGCTAGCTTAGCTTAACCAAGGACTCATGGTTGAGTGGTATGTAGTTCAGTCTTTATTCATGTGGAATGCAGCGCAATCTTAACTATCTTTAATCACAGTCCTGTACTTATATATCCTGAGGCGGAAGAGTCAAGTCCGAAGAGGATGTACGTAGGATAGGGGGTGGGGAGAAGGAAAAAGCATGCAAAACAGTGAGGATTAAACCAATGCCCTGAAGGCAAGGCGGTGCTTAGTTAACAGTGTTATGTAAATAGAATACAGTGTTAGGCAGGGGGGATTAAACCAATGAAACAGAAGGTGTCTTAGAAGCAGAATTTAGAAGCATACCAACATCCTCCCTTTATACCTCACTCTCCTCTCTCAAATTCTCTCTTTCCTCTTAAAAAATAAACAAACAAAAGAAAAAATAACAGTCTACCAGGAGCAGTGGATTTGTAGTTGTAGCACTGAGTCCCAGCAAAAACCCTAGAGGGAAAATAATCACCCCCTTGAGGACACATGCTCCCAGTTTGAACCCTAGAATTAAAATTTAATCTCCCTCTTGTTGGCACCAAAACCTATAGAACTCTGGTGATAATAATAATAATAATAATAATAATAATAATAATAATAATATATAAAACCAATTGCTAATAATAGCCATTGTTCAGGTTTTCAGGCAAGCTTTGTTTTCTTATAAAAGTTTGCACTGATATTTCAGAAGAGCTTAGCAGTCCCACTGAGTCTGTGATGGTATCCTCCACTGTGTTCATGACATTCACCATCTGCAGTAATCATCTCACTGTGTGTATATCTGTCCTAGTTGCATTATGTCCATCTCTCCTGTAAACACCATGAGAACGCTTGATGAACCCTCAGTACCTCACCAGGAATCCCCCACGCCAGCACTGGATACTCCTAACCATCTAGGTTGTTCTGCTTCCTTTTGATTTCTGTGGTCTTCTCCAATGTTTCTTCCTTTTCCCACACGTCAGTCTCTTCCAGATCTCTTCATTTCCCTCTTGCTTCCTCTCTCCCTCTTCACTATGGCTTCCATGTCAAGGCTCTATCTAGGGCACTTCTCCTTGTTCATCGACTATATCACTGTGACTTTTTAACCCTACCGAGGATTTCATAGTCCATTCTACAATGACATCTACATTTCTATCTGTTCTAGGGTCCTGCTTCATTTATTCTGTTGCTGTGTTTTCCTAGATGATGTTTCCAGTTTTATCACCTCCTCAAAAAAAATGTCTGTTCTATAAGCTTGATTTACTCCTATATCTACTCTCCCTCTTTTTTATTTTAGTCAGAAGAGAGAGAGGGGGGGGAGGGGAGGGGGAGAGGGAGAGAGAGATTTGTAGTTGGTCCTTACTCTGGTCCTTGCACTTTGTGCCACGTGCGCTTAACCCGCTGCACTACCGCCAACTCCCAAATTTTTTAATTTGTATCATGCCTGAGACTCTGAGATCCCAGGTTCAGTTCTCAGAACAACCAAAAGTCAGAGCTGAGCAGTTCTCTGGTCATTCTCTCTGTACCTCTCTCACTAACATAAAAAAAATAAGTAAAATTTAAAAAATGGGATAAAAGTTTAAATGTGGTTTTATTTATTAATTTAAATGAGAAACATAGAGAAAGATAAACAAAGAGAAATGTGATGCGGAGAGAGATGTGGAGGAAGATCCAGATGGCCCTCCTTGTGGTGCAGAGAGAGAGAGAGATGTGGAGGAAGATCCAGATGGCCCTGCTTGTGGTGCAGTCCTGCATGTTGGCCTGGAGCTTGAACCCAGGTCCTCATGCGTAGCTATGTGTGTGTTCTGCTGTGTCAGCCATCCGCCAGTTCCTCTCTTCTCTGTCTTTCCAAACACCAGGAAAAGCGAAACTCATTCTGAAATTGAGACCTTGGAGCCTCAGGCACAAAAGTCTTTTGCATGATTCTTATACTATGTCCCTAACCCATCTATTCTACTTTGATTCTATAATGTACTGACTGGGAGCAGCTTCTATCCAGCTTCACAGATAAACACATTTCTCACAGGAACAGATTATGAATATAGAATACGAAGTTTACCACAGGTGAGTTCATCTCCAATTGAACCTTTCTGTCTATGTCTTGGCTCACTCTTTTGGAAATTTCAATGATTCCCCCAAGATCACAGATATGGGCTGACTATTATTGCAATAAGTATCTATCTTGATATATATTTGCTCATTTTTTCCCCTATGGTCTTGCCTTCTCTTCCTATTTAAGTCAGACCTACATCTGTAACTACTTCTGACTGTCCTTCCATTTTTGTCTCTTCTCTCTGGGTTTTGATGAAATTGGGTTTCAGTACCTTCTGGTCATCATCTTCTAACATGTCTCCCCATCTGAGAGTATGACCGAAGTTCTGAGGCCAGGCAGTGGTGCACCTGGTTAAACAAACACATTACATTGTGCAAGGATCCTTGATCCCCACCTGCAAGGGGGTGGGGGGAGAAGCTTTCCAAGTGGTGAGGCAGGGCTGCAGGTGTCTCTCTGTCTCTCTCCCTCTCCCCTTCCCTCTCAATGTCTCCCTGTCTCTGTCCAATAACAAATAAATGAAATATTTAACATATAAAAAACTGTCTCGGGTAGCACCGCGGGTTAAGCGCAGGTGGCGCCAAATGCAAAGACCAGCAAAAGGATCCCGGTTTGAGCCTCCCCACCTGCGGAGTTGCTTCACAGGCAGTGAAGGGGAGTTGCTTCACAGGCAGTGAAGCAGGTCTGCAGGTGTTTGTCTTTCTCTCCTCTTCTCTGTCTTCCCTTCCTCTCTCCATTTCTCTCTGTCCTATCCAACAACGACATCGATAATAACTACAACAATAAAACAACAAGGGCAACAAAAGGGAATACATAAATAAATATAAAAAAATTTTTAAAAACTGTCTCAAAGTTCTTTGGGTGCAGAAGGTGGCAGTTCTGACTTATATAACTGCTTCCCAACTGGATGTGAACATAAAACCCAAATCTGCTTGTGCCTCAAATAGAAATCCATTAGGCTTGGAAATGTAGAAAAGGGAAGTTCATCCTTTGCACACACCCCCCACCACCTGGGAGCACATGCTGAGGAATTTTCTGTGTTGATCTGGAGACCAGTTTGCTTTTGTGCCTGTTTGTGTGTTTGTTTATGTAAGTCTCCCTGGCGGTGCTGCCCTGCAGTCTGCTCTCCACACATCACCCAGGGCTTTAATCCCTTCCATGATGATTCCTACCTTCCCTTCTGCTGACTGCAGCCTTCCCTTCATTCTATGCTGGGGCACACAAAGTGATGACAAAAAGTGGACAATTGTTTCTGGCTGCAGCTCACCAGAATAAAACGGTTTCAATTGTTTCGCAGTGCTGATGTCAGCCGAGTCCCCCAGACGTCTTGACACTGCATTTTTCAGTGAATAATGAATCACTGGGTTCCCACCAGCAGCCTCTCTCCCTCTGCCTTTCCCTTTCTTCCCCCATTAGTCATGCTGCTCTGGCTCACCACCTGTCACTTGGCATCCTTCTGCAAATACTTTTACCCACGTAGAGGTGGATTTGGTTTCGCGGAAGTGGGGAAAGCACCTGTGCTTACTTGCTTCTGCAAATCTCCAGCTGCAGTCCTTTGAAAAGGGTTTTATTGGGGGTGAGGGAGGAGGTGTTTGCATAGACTTTATTCTGTCCTTTCTCTTTTTTTTTTTTCCAGCATTTCTATCATTAGGGTTTTGAATTCCAGGTGACAGAAGCATGCTCAGAACTAAATACATAAGTAGATAAAAACATAGGGGTACAATTTGGAAGCAGGAATGATATTAACTGATCATCTTGCTTATGATTCCCATGCTAGCATGAATCTAATTCCCCCCAAGATTTTCATGGGAGCAAATTATACCTTTCCATCATTACATAGGGGAGAATGTCAGATGCAGAGAGGAAAGACCATTTGCACAGTAACTAAGTGAAAAATTCTAGAGTCCATATGAGATGGGTCTGATGACACAATCCTTTTTAAATATTACTATTTTAAGACTTACATAGTTATCAATGAGAGAAAGAGAACTAGGGTATCACTCTGACACATGTGATGCTGGGGATTGAACTCAGGATCTTGGAACTGGAAGTCCAACACTACTCTATCTCCTGGATCACTACACTTTTTTTTTTGCCTCCAGGGACATTGCTGTGACTTGGTGCCTGCACTATGAATCTACTGCTCCTGGCAGTCTCCCCCCCCCCCCCCTCATTTTACTGGATAGGGCAGAGAGAAATTGAGAGAGGAGGGGCAGATAGAGAGAAAGAGAGACACCTGCAGACCTGCTTCACCGCTTGTGAAGCATCCCCTCTGCAGGTGGGGAGCTGGGGGCTTGAACAGGTCCTTGTACTTAGTACTATGTGAGGTAAACTGGGAGCACCACTGTCCACCCCCAGCACAGTCTCCATAATTCATTTTTATATGTTTCAGTTTATGCTGATTATGTAGTTTTTAATCTGCTCATTCAACACCCAAATCACCACTACTGTGACCTGGACTCTGTAATTCAGACCCAGGACTGACCTACACAAATGGTATCCTCCTGCTTATCCTGAAGCACGTGCAGAATAAAGATTCATATAAAGAAATCACTATGGGGGCTGGGTGGTGGAGCACCTGGTTGAGTGCACATGTTACAATGTGCAAGGACCTGAGTTCAAGCCCCCAGTCTCCACCTGCAAGGGGTAAGCTTTGCGAATGGTGAAGCAAGGCTTCAGGTGTCTCTCTCTGTGTTTCTTTTTTTTAAATATTTATTTATTTATTCCCTTTTGTTGAAGTTATTTTTGATGCCGTTGTTGTTGGATAGGATAGAGAGGAGGAGGAGTGAAAGACAGACACCTGCAGACCTGCTTCACCACCTGTGAAGTGACTCCCCTGCAGGTGAGGAGCTTGGGCTTGAACCGAGATCCTTATGCCAGTCCTTGAGCTTTGCGCCACCTGCACGTAACCCGCTGCACTACACCCAACTCCGTCTCTGTTTCTACCTACCCTACCCTCTTGATTTCTGGATGTCTCTATCCAAAAAATAAATATTAAAAACATAAAAATAAATCACTATGAAACAGGTTAGTTGCCTCTCCAAATGTTGTGTTGCAGAATGAGCTCAGAACCTTCCAGCATGAGAACCAATTTATTATCCTCCCTAGTCCAATTTTTGTTCTAGATTTTATGAGAGAGAGAAAGAGAGAGAGAGAGAGAAGCAAAAACTGGTCGAGGAAAGAAAGTGCTGCGCTACCATTCATGAAGTCCCCTTTTTGAGGGCTGTGGTGTTCCAATGTGGTACCTAGTATTGAACCTGGATCCTCTGAATAAAAATATTATGTTTTGGGAGTTGGGCAGTAGAGCAGCAGGTTAAGTGCACATGTCACAAAAGCCAAGGACCAGCGTAATGACTCCGGTTCAAGCCCCAGCTCCCTACCTGCAGGGGAGTCGCTTCACAAGCAGTGAAGCAGGTCTGCAGGTGTCTATCTTTCTCTCCCCCTCTCTGTCTTCCCCTCCTCTCTCCATTTCTCTTTTTCCTATTCAACAATGACTACATCAATAACAACAACAGTAGCTACAACAATAAAAATAACAAGAGCAAAAAAGGGAATAAATAAATAAATTATCCAAAAAAATTTAAACATGTTTTATTTGTTTTATTCTCTTAAGTTGCATTACAGAACATGAATTATTTTTTATAAAGTTCTGTAACAGAAAATAGATAAAATTCAAATCAGTAGGGACTTAGAGGTTACACATACTCTGATACTAAATATAAACACAAATATAAAGATAAACATGTATATGGGCCTGGGCAGGTGGATGGAGGTAAATAGTTAATTTTAGGCACAGACATAAAAAAAATTAAAAAAAAAAAAAAAACAGGAGTTGCTCTCTGCAAAACTCAAGCAAAACTACCATAGGTTGTGTGCCCCCAGGAACATGCCTAAAATGATTTATCTAGCTTTTATTCTGCCCTAAAATCCCTAATCTCATCTGCTCTAATCCTACTTTCTGGTTCCTGCTAATTAACGATTTTGTCTCAATTTAGGTTATGTCACCTTCCAGGCACCTACCATGATACCACTGACTTCTCTGGGAAGACGGCCTCACCGATGTGTCCTGGACCCTTGTACTTACTGAGCTCTGGTCCACTAGGAGAGATAGAGACAGGTTGGGGGCATGGATCGACCAGCCAACACCCATGTTCAGCAGAGAAACAATTACAGAAGAACTCCTGCCTTCTGCTCTCCGAAAGCAACCTTGATCCAGACTCCCAGAGGGGTAGAAGTCATAGGATGAAGATAAAAGGACTCTGAACTCCAACACCATCAGCACCCAGAGAGAGAGAAGAAAAAGAAGAGGAACACATGGAGGTAGTTATGTTGTAATGAGTGGATTGGAGAGGAAGAATGGAGTGAATTAGGAAAAACAGGGGTGGAGCATTTATGTATAAATGTGGACAGATAGTTGTAGACATGATGGTTGGCCTATGTCTACAACCTTAGGAGAACTGTAGTGGATTGCAGTGGGAAGAGTGAAGATTCAGATCTCTGATGGTGGGAATGGTGTAGAATTAAGCCTCTGTAGAGATGTAATTTTGTAAAATTAAAAAAAAAAGTAGACAAAGGAGGCCAGAAGATGGCACGTCTGGTTAAGTGCACATATTAGCTACAACACTGACCTGGGATCAAGCCGGTGCTCCCCACCTGCAGGGGGTCTTCCATATGAGTGGTGACACAGGTGTGAAGGTGCAGATATTTATCTTCCTCTCTCTAACTCCCCATTCTCTCTGTTTCTCTCCATATGATCTAAAACAGATTAGAAAGAATAAAAAATGGCCATCAGGTATGTTGGATTTGTAGTGCCAGCACTGAGCCCTGGTAATAACCCTAGTGGCAGTGAAGGAAAGGAAGAAAGAAGAGAGAAAGAAGAGAGAGAGAGAGAGAGAGAGAGAGAGAGACATGATAGATCTATCTCAATTTGCTCTTTCAGTGCAGTTGGAAGTAACTATAATGGGTTGTTTCAATTTAACAGCAAGATGGGATGCATTGGATCGACCTTCTCGTGGTGCATCCCGTGAGTACCCATTCATTGGGGAAACTGAGGATCCTTCCTAGCCGACTGAATCCACATGGATCCCAGTCACTTTCAAAGCCAGCAACAAGCAGCTCCTGACAGCTTTCAACCTGACGCTGTTGACTGGCTATGGAAGAAGGGCAAACGCTAGAAGAAGAACAGCAAGATTATTTCAGGGGACAAAATATAGCTCACTTACTAGAATGACAATGTTTACAAAGCTGAGTTCATATCTCAGTTCCACATGTGAACCTCTTGAATAGCCCTCCAGGAGTTATGTGGATGGTGAGGCAATGTTGTGTTGTCCTTCCCTCTCTCCTTTTCTCTTTTTAGCTGTATATAGAATAGACGATTGGAAAACTGACCTGGGGAAGACTGCTAACCAGTGGTAGCACATATATTGGAGACAAAGGTATTTAAAACAAACAAAAAAAAACATTTAAATCCATACAAATCACATTATTAGAACAAGAAGAATTCAATATCACAGTAAGCCAGTCATATATAAAAGAAAAATTGGTCATCTAATCAATGTGTCCTGGAACCTCAATTCTCCAGAGCCCTATCCCACTAGGGAAAGATAGAAACAGGCTGAGGGTATGGATCCACCTGCCAATGTCCATGCTCAGTAGAGAAGCAATTACAGAAGCCAAAACTCCCACTTTCTGCACTCCATAAATAATTTTGGTCCATGTTCCCAGAGGGGAGAAATATTAGGGGTAGGTGACCAGAGGGCTCTGAACCCCAATTACATCAGGACCAGGAAAGAGATGTAGGGAAATAAGGCCACTTAGAAGTAGTAATAGGTAAAGGTGTGACTTAGAAAATATATAGAATGCAGGGCCACAAAAAAACAGACAAAATATATAGATATAGATATAGATAGACAGATAGTTATAGGAATAATAGCCAATTAATCTCTGTGACCTTGAAAGAACTACTGATGTTTCCAATAGAGGGAAAGGGAACAAGAAACTGGTGGTGGAAACAGTGTGGAATTCTTCCCCTGTTATCTTGTAATTTTCTAAATCAAGCTTAAATCATTAATAAAATTTAACAAAAAAGTTGGTCATCTCATGTGGTCACTGTCTTCTGGACAAGAAGGCTGAGGTTAGAGAGTATTCCCATCACTACACAGTGATGTCTAAATCATACAGGGAAAGTCTAGGGGTCAGGACATCTGCACAGGCAGTAGTAGTTCATCAGCAAGGACTTGAACTCTCAGCAGGAATTTTCCATCAAAGCAACAGAAATATGAATCACTATCCAGGGAATCACAGGTGAATAAGAAGGACTTTTAATCTTGATGGGATTGCCTAGAGTTGGTCCTATACCCAGGGCTGATGATGACAGAGACCTCTCACCCAACAACCTCTGTGCCACTGGAGTACAGAGTGAGGTGTGTGTGTGTGTGTGTGTGTGTGTGTGTGTGTGTTAGGATGAAATTGTGTGTTAGGATGAAGTGTGTCTTTTCTCTGTAGGTAAGTAGTGTTCATCTCATATCCATCTTTCTCTTTTTGACTTATCTTACATAACATGATTCCTTCAAGCTCCATCCAAGATGAAGTAAAGAAGGTAATTTAACCATTTTTAATGGCTGAGAACTAGTCCATGTGTGTATAGACCACAGCTTTCTCAGGCACTGTTCTGTGGTTGGACACTTGGGTTGCTTCCAGGTTTTGGCTTTTTTACAAATTGTGCTGCTATGAACATAAGTATACACAAATCTTTTTGGTTGGCTGTTTTTGGTTCCTTAGAATAAATCCCCAGGAGAGGAATTGCAGGGTCATAGAGTAGGTTCAATTCTAACCTTCTGAAGGTTCTCCAGAATTTTCTCTACAGGAGTTGGACCAATCTACATTTCCATGAGCAGAGCAGGAGGGTTCCTTTGCCCTCACAACCTCTCTAGCATTTGTTGCTGCTACCGTTTCTGATATATGGCATTCTGAAGTGATATCTTATTGTTGTCTTTATTTGCATTTCTCTGACAATCAATGACTTGGAGCTTTTTCTTTTTCATATATTTATTGGCCTTCTTTGGTGAAAATTCTGTTCCTACCTTCTGACTATTTTTGATGGGGTCATTTGTTTTCTTGTTGTGGAGTTTGGTGATCTCTTTACACGTCTTGGTTGTTAGCCTCTTGTCTTATGTCTGTCATGTGCAGACCTTCTCCCATTCTGTAAGAAGTCTTCTATGTGGGTGGTGTTTTCTTTTGCTGTGCCAAAGCTTTTTAATTTGATGGAGTCCCATTTGTTTGTTTTTGATTTAGTCTTTTTTTTTGAAGTTGGATTTGTATCATTAAAGAAGCCTTTAAAGTTTAGATGGAAAAGAGTTTTTCCAATATTTTCCTCTAAGTTTTAGATAGTATCTAGAATAACAAAATTAAAACTTAAAAAATATGAACAAGGAAATATCTTTTAGGGTTCCTGTGCAGTAAGTGGATACAAATAGAAGTGATCTAGTAAATTCAGGGTAGAGGACATATCCTGGGGGCACTCATGACCCTACAGAATCCCTCACATTAATTTTCAGGGATAGTAGAGGGACCAGAGAGCCTCTTGATGCATTTTGAACATGAGAAAACTAATGACAGGGGGGCAGGCAGTGGCACACCTGCTTAAGCACCCATAGTATGAAGTTCAAGGACCCATAGAAGGATCCTGGTTTGAGCCCTTGGCTCCCCACCTGTAGGGGGTTGCTTGGGGTTGCTTCACAGGCAGTGAAGCAGGCCTGCAGGTGTCTATCTTTCTCTCTTCCTCTCTATCTCCCCCTCCTCTTTCAAATTCTCTCTCTCCTATCCAAAAAAAAAAAAACTGAAAAAAAAAATGACTACAGGAGCAATGGATTCATAGTGTAGGCACTGAGCCCCACTGATAACCTCAGAGGTAAAACAAACAAAAAGACTCATGGGAAACTCTACTTTGGGAAAATCATTTGGTATGTACTAGAGGTCTCCTGGGCAGAGATGGAATGGAAGCAGGTATGGATAGCTGCAGAGACATGGCAGTAGATGAAGAAAAATATGGCAAACACCATTTTTAATTAGGGTATAAGTAGGGAGGGACCTAGAATATTAGGAAAAGGAAAAAGCCAGATTAATTCCTGGATTATTTATTGTTTTTATGGGTAATTTGGTGACTAGTCCTATCATTTTTCATGATGCAGAATTCTAGAGGGATATTTTACTTATTGGATGATTAGTTTAGATTCTCTATTCTTCAAAAAAAAAAAGTAGCAGGATGGGAAAAGTTTTATGTTACATTTAGACCTTGAGTTACTGCTCTGTCAGTCTGTCAAAGCTCAGGGGAGTATCACAAAAATCTTTCTATTTATGTCAATGAATAATGTATGTTTTATTTCTTCCTTCCTTCTTTCCCTTAGCCAGCACCAATCAGAGGCATCTGAAACAAACAGGCCACAGAAACTGGAGTCAAAACCCAGCATTTTGTCAAGTGATTTGATAGCAGTTAGTTTAATCCTGACATTAATCAAGGTCTGATTGTTCCATTGTGAAGAACAAGAACTATGTGCAGAGAGCAATACAGAGATGGTGATTCAGAATGTTTTTGTAAAAACCCCCACGTAGTAATTAAGAAGAAGACAGAATGAAGGTTATTGATATTTTGTGTTATTGAGAAACAACATAATGATATTTCAGATCTGAGTTGTTGTTTCCAAAGTAAAAGAGACAGTTTGTACAGATGATTAACAACAGAGCTTTTGTTGTTGTTGTTGTTGTTTTGTGGTTTTGACCATGTAAATCAAACTGTTGCAGTAAAATGTCACCCTTTGTTGAATAAGCAGTATTTTCAGTGAGTCAATAAATGAAGCAAGCAAGTAGAAAGAACTAAAAAGACAAAATAAAATACCTAATGAAACAGTTTCTACTTAAACGTAGATACCCTTCTCAGCTACTTCCTATTACACTTCCCTGTCACTGCAAAGCTAACCTTATCAAAGTAAGGACTACAAACACTGAATAAGGGCAAGAGACTGGCATACTTTAATGATGACTCCCTCTCTCCATTGTTAGTGGTCATCCACATCAGGAACAGCATAATATACCCCTTTGTGGGCCCCCATAGGACCTTGCCCTCAATGTGAATCAACAATGGTAGAGAATGTTCCATCCTCCAAGAGGTTTGGTGATGGATAACATATTCCATCTACCATATGAAGAATATGGGTTCTGAAATTGGTGAAACTTGACTCATGACTACAGAATGGTAGTTTGGACCTATGTGGAAATAGAGGTTACATAGGCTCCTATGCTGAATATGGGCCCCAGATCAAATTGATGTGATTTATAGTGAACAATATTTATACAGTTTCCCCATATCTGGGAGCTACTCTCTTCCCTGATCCAGATTTCTAAGCCCTTTTTCCAGTCATGACACCATCTCCCCCAGACAATAACTTGGGTCCACCTGCATATCAGATGTCAGGCTCAAGCAAAAACTAATTAAGTCATGGACCCTTTGGAATATACCTAAAATAGACCTACTAGCTATTTCCAAAATGGAGACCCCACATATTTATCTACAATATATCATTCTTTAGGCTCATGATTAAGTCAACAACTTGTTTGGCTTTATATATTAACTCTTCTTTCAGCCACCAGGTTCCAGATGCTACCATGATGCCAACCAGATTTCCCTGGACAGACAACCCCACCAATGTGTCCTGGAGCCCCACTTCCCCAGAGCCCTGCCCCACTAGGGAAAGAGAGAGACAGGCTGGGAGTATGGATCGACCTGCCAACACCCATGTTCATCAGGGAAGCAATTATAGAAGCCAGACCTTCCACCATCTGCATCCCAAAATGATCCATACTCCCAGAGGGTTAAAGAATAGGGAAGCTATCAGGGGAGGAGTTGGAATATGGAGTTCTGGTGGTGGGAATTGTACCCCTCTTATACTATGGTCTTGTGAGTGTTTCCAATTAATTAATTAGTTAGTTAATTAGCTAATTTAAAAAATAAGCTAGCCACAAGTTCCAAATGGTCAGGATTCAAACAAACACTGTTACCATGTATCAGCTTAGACACATTAGTTCATCTCTTGTCTTACCAGAATACCTGTTTCTTAAAATTGGAATGACCAGGGTGTGGTGGTGGTGCACCTGACTGAGCAGACATGTTACAGTGCCTATGTGGTTTGAGCCCCCATCCTCACCTGAAGTAGGAAAGTTTTGTAAATGGTAAAGTAGCATTTCAGGTATGTCTCTGTCTCTCTTGCTCTCTATCACACCCTTCCTTTTTGATTTCTGACTCTTTATCCAATAAACAAATAAATATACAAAAACAGAAATGATCATGACTGACATACTAGCCAGTCTTGTGAAGTAAATAAACCTATGATGATTTTTTAAAAATAATTATTTAATAATGATCAATAAGATTGTAAGGTGACAAGGATACAATTCTACACAGTTTCTACCACCAGAGTTCAGTGTCCTATTCCCCTCTACTGGGAGCTTTCCCACTCTTTATCCCTCTCCATGAGAAAGGTCATTGCTTCTCCATTGGGCATGGATGTTGGAAGGTGATTCCAAACCCCCAGACTGTTTCTATCTTTCCCTAGTGGGGTAGAACTCTGGAGAGGTGAGGTTCCAGGACACATTGGTGAGGTCATCTTCCTAGGGAGGTCAGGTTGGGATCATGATTGCACCTGCAACTGGGTGACTGAAAAGTGGTAAGATTGAAAGCAAATGATTCAGTAAACTGGAATCCAAAAGAAGGGATAAGAGTAAATGAAACTAGGGGCCTTTTGTGGGGGAAAAAGCTATGAAGTCTATTTAGGTATGATCCAAGGGGTCAATGACTTTATTAACTTTTGCCCGAGCATGATAGCTAACATGCAGGTAGACTAAAACTATTGTTTGGAAAGGTGGTTTCAGGGTTGGTTATTAATGTCACATTCCTGTTAACCTTTGCGTGTCTCTCCATTGCTTGCATTGCTATTATTTCAGAGTGTTTAGACATGCAACTGATTCTTAGTAAATATCACTCACATCTCCATCTGGAGAGAAACCAAGAATAGTATCATTGCTTCTCCTGAAACTATAACAAAAACACGGGGAAATAGGGAACATGAAGAAAAAGTTTGCCTGCCTCAAATAGGTCAACTTTTTCTCTATATTTGTATATATGTGCTAATTTTTTTTTCATGGTCATATCTTCTCTTCCTTTCCAAGTCACACCTACACCTACTACTACTTCAAAATGCCTCTTCTTTTTTCTTCTCTCTGGGTATTGATGGAGTTGGAGTTCAGAGCTTTCTAGTCATCTACCCCACTGGAAGTATAGACCAAAACTATTTTTTGAGGTGCAGAAGATAGAAGTTCTGGTTTCTATAATAGCTTCTCTGTTGCACATGGGTGTTGGCAGGTCAATCCATACCTCCAGCCTGTTTCTATTTTTCTTTAGTGAGGTAGGGCTCTGGGGAGGTGAAGTTCCAGGAAGCATTAGTGAGGCTGTCTTCCCAGGGAAGTCAGAAGAGAATCACCACAGCATCTGCAATTTGGAAGCTGAAAGGTAGTAAGCTATAAAACAGGTATGTCTCCTCTCTCTCTCTCTCTCTCTCTCTCTCTCTCTCTCTCTCTGTGTGTGTGTGTGTGTGTGTGTGTGTGTAGTCCCATGCATCTTTCGTTCTCTCTCGATCTCTACCTCCCGATTGTCTCTCAATTTATCTCTGCCCTACCAAAATAAACACGATAAGTAAATAAATATTTTAACAGGTTTTTTATTCAGTCACCCATGACTTTTGCAACAATTAGCTATGGGTCTTCAAGAATGTGTCAGGCAGGAAGAATAAATTGACTAGATCAATATGTGGTAAAAATTTGTGTTTCTAAACAACTCACAGTTGACTGGAGAATTTCCAGGCTGGAGGGGAATGGAGCAGAGAGTATAAAAAGATCAGTTGCCTAATTGACGGAAAGTAGAAGTGTGTAAAACCCACAGGACTTGATGCAGGGGGAAGGACACAATTCTTATCTGAAATATGTTTTAAGGAGGACTGCTCACTACAATCAAGTTGAAGTACTGTGGAAAATCCTCTTTTCAAGAAATCCCTGTAAAGCCACTCATTAGTATGAGGGGTTGCCACAGGCACTAGACTTATCTCAAGCATTCTGCATGCTCATAACTTCATTCAAGTTCAAGACTTCCTAATTACACTTTTGTATCGTAAGTCTATTATGGATGGAATTCAAACCACATGGGTGTTTGTTGACAAGCCAACATTTGCTCAAGTTAAGCCTGTGGTAATAGCTTAATTTCAGCCCAGTGGATCGTACACATAGTTAAATCAAGGTGATTTACAGGGGAAGGTATCTAGTACACATCACAGAGTTCCTTCCAGATGGAAGACAAAGATCCCCCTTTCGATTTTCCCTTAAAGGTGTCACGATTTGATAGAAACAGTCACAATAAATGCACTCAGCTTCAAAGAGCCAGTGCATAAGAGAGCAGTGAGTAGCAAGATGAATTCACTTGTCTCAGCAGACATATGCTCTGAACACAGACGTTCTGAAAACCAAGGGCAGACACTTGTGATAATGCATGGCATCATTTCTTTGACCTCAAGATAAAAGCAAACAAGAGAAGCAAAATGTGCCACTCACCAGGCTATAAAAATGAAACCTGCCTCATGGTTCTGATGTATTGCCTGAATTCTGTCTTTGTCTGAAAGATGGAGTCTTTTTGCCAGATTGTCAGTCCTCTTTTGTCCTCTGAATGCTTTTTTTTTTTCCTTCTTGCTTCCAGGGTTATAGCTGGGGCTCAGGTCTGGTACTATGAATCCACTGTTCTGGGCAGCCCCCCCCCCCATTTTGTTGGACAGAATAGAGAGAAACTGAGAGGAGAGAGGGAGAGAGGAAGAGAGACACCTGCAGACTTGCTTCACTGCTTGTGAAGCGACCCCCCCTGCAGATAGGGAGCTAGGGGTTCAAACTAAAATTCCTGTGTGGTTCTTGCACTTAGTACCATGTGTGCTTAATCAGATGTTTCCCTCCTCCTGCCCTGTATGCTTTATTTGTGAGAGGGTGGTGGGATTAGGGAAAATAAGAGTGGTTGTGGGGGCTAGGTGGTAGCCTATCTGGCTATATGCACACATTACAGTGAACAAGAACCCAGGTTCAAGCCCCTAGGTCCTCACCTGCAGGGGGAAGCTTCCTCAGTTGGTGAAGCAGTGCTTCCGATGTCTCTCTGTATCTAGCTCTATTTCCCTCCCCTCTCATTTCCTCTCTATCTCTAGGCAATATCTATATCTATATCTATATCTATATCTATATCTATATCTATATCTATATCTATATCTATATCTATATCTATATCTATATCTATATCTATATCTATATCTATATCTATATCTATATCTATATCTATCTATATCTATATCTATATCTATATCTATATCTATATCTATATCTTTCCTCTCTATCTCTAGGATATATATATATATATATTCGAGAGAGAGACTGACAAGAAGTAGCTGTGGTTGCATTTAGCAAACAGGTCAGGTCACACTGACAGAAAGAAAGAAGCTTTCAACCCAAAAGCGCAAGGACCCAGGTTCCAGCCCCCAGCTCCCCACCTGCAGGGGAGTCGCTTCCCAGGCGGTGAAGCAGGTGTGCAGGTGTCTGTCTTTCTCTCCCCCTGTCTTCCCCTCCTCTCTCCATTTCTCTCTGTCCTTTCCAACAACGATGACACCAATAACAATAATGACTAGAACAATAAAAGAAAGAAAACAAGGGCAACAAAAGGGAATAAAAATATCATTTAAAAAAGCATTCAACTTCTTTTTTATTTTTTAGTTTAATTGATTTATACAATAAAAATAGAAAATATCCACAAAACTATAGGATAAAATGGTGCCCGAAAAAATTCCACACATTTCTCACCACCAGAGTTCCATATCTCATCCCCCTCCACTGGAAGTTTCCTATTCTGCCACGCCCCACTCAACTCCAGAACGACTGGTCTGACAGGGTCAGCACCCAGGAAAACTCCCTTCAAGGAAGAAGAATTCTGGGAGCGGGTCTTGGCATCCTGAGCAGATCTAAATTGGAAACTCTGATGATTGTTTTCATTATGTACAAGGTAATGATGCCGTGTAATCGAGGATGAACAGCCCCTGTTCCCAGATTAGATACAGATGAACAAGAAATGTACACAAAGCAATGAAGTGGACAAAGTTATGGGTCATAAAATACAGAAAGTGTTAGGAAAAATTCTTAATAATACTTACTCACCTCCTCTTATAAAATATGTTAAAACTCTACATAAAATACTATCTGCTAAGCCTATTACTCAGAAATGCATCACCCCATAAAGTACAACATTTCTGTGTAAAACCGCAAGGCCATCTAATCAAGAAATGAGCTTTACTTTCTGTTCCAGATATTGTTTATGTAAGACTGAAAGATATATAAACTCTCACTGGATGAATAAAAATTGAGCTCAGATTCACCCTCCTAAATGAGTGTGGTGTAATTCTGTTCTCCCCTGCTCCAACTCCTGACTCACTGGATGGTTGTCTTCGGAGTTCCTTGATCCTTCCTGCTGTTCTTCCGCTGTAGCGGTCCGTCGCACTATTCTTTATCTCTCTGGGAATATGGACCTGGGATCACTATGGGGTGCAGAAGGTGGAAGGTCTGGCTAATGACTGCTTCCCCAAGCTTTCTAGGCATAACACTATCCTACTTATTGATGGGGTGACCAGACCTTGTCAAGGGTGCATTACTTGTCCAAAGTCATAGGGCAAAGATCTGATGGGGTCAAGACAGAAATACAGACCTGATTCTGAAGCACAGGTATCCTCTTATTATCATTCCTTCTCAGCAGTGATTGATGTGTGAATCATAATTAAAAAAAATAAAAGAGGGTGTGTTCTGGGAAGACAGAAAATGATTATGCAGAAAAAAAGTTATGCCTGAGGCTCTGAGCTCTCAGGCTCAATTCCCAACACCATAAACCAGAGCTGAGCAGGGCCTTGGTCTTTCTCTCTGCATCTTCCTCTATCTCTCATTAAATTAAGGTAAAACTCTTCATATATTTTACAGCATTCTTAATTGTATTTAGCCATGGTATATACATTAGCATTCCAATAAAATGTATTTATCTCTGAAAAAAAAAGCTATATGGCTATGATAAATATACATTACACAAGAATGATGAGAGAATGTTACATTTGTGAAGAATAGAAATGTTACAGTAAATCCACAAGGTCTCAGAGAGGAGAGCCCTGGGAAGGTAGAAGGAAGTTGCTTTGTATGGGATAATACAGCCTGTGGTGTCAGCCTAAGGTCACCCCTGCACTTGCTGTGTGACCTTAAGGAAAATGCATAACCTCACAACTGAAGGTTGTCCTTATAAAAAGTAAAGTTTCTAGGGGCTGGGTCATGGAACTCCTGATTAACTTCTCCCCACCCCTGCAGGTGGGGAGCCCATGCTCCAACTGGAATCCTTGTGTAGTTCCTGGGACTTCCTGCCAAGTGAGCTTGACCTGCTGCGCCACTGCCTGGTCCCACCCTCTCAATTTCTATCTGCCCTATTTAATTAAAAGAAATAAAAGGGGAGTCGGGCGTGGTGCAGCGGTTTAAACACACATGGCGCAAAACTCAAGGACTAGCGTAAGGATCCCAGTTCGAGCCCCCGGCTCCCCACCTGCAGGGGAGTCGCTTCACAGGCGGTGAAGCAGGTCTGCAGATGTCTTTCTTTCTCTCCCCCTCTCTGTCTTCCCCTCCTCTCTCTAGTTCTGTCTGTCCTATCCAACAACAACGACATCAATAACCACAACAAGGGCAACAAAAGGGAAAATAAATAAATTAATTAATTTAAAAAAAAAGAAAGAAGGGGGGGAAAGTCACTAGGAACAATGGATTTGTAGTGCAGGCACTGAGCTCTCAAGATAACCCTGTTGGCAATAATAATAATGATAATAATAATAACAGTAATAATAAATTATTTAAATACCCTTTAAAAAAATAAAGTTTCCCCATTCCATAAAATCTTCATGAGAGTTGAATCAGATAAGTTGTTTAAGCTGCCTGACAATATGACCTGTGTGGTCTCTGTCTCCAAAATGCCATCATCATGTCACTTCAAGGCAGAAACACTGTAAGATGGAGAAATTGCAGACACATGCTCTCTCTCTCTCTACGACTAAACATTTATTATTGGATGGAGACAGAGAGAAATTGAGAGTGGAGGAGGAGATAGAGAGGGAACCTGCAGTTCTGTTTCAACACTGGTGAAGACCCCCCTACACACACACTTGCAGATGGGGACCAAAGGCTTGAGCCTGCATCCTTGTACACCATCAGATGAACACTTAACCAAGCATGCTACAGCCTAATTCCTCAAAATTAAGATTTTGTTTTCTTTTTATTTCCTTTTTTTTTTTTTACCAGAACACTGATCAGCTCTGGTTTATGGTGGTGTGGGGGACTGAATCTGGGATTTAAGAGACTCAAGGATGAGATTCTGTTTTGCATAGCCATTATACAATCTTCCTCCTCCATATTCTTTAACCACGCTAGTGTCTAATCACCAAGTTGAAAGAATTCTCATAGTAAAATTATATAGAGACTCATATACAGACCCAACTGAGTTTTACATTTAGTCTAATACAAGCTCCTTTCCAATTCCTATTGTTCTGTCAGAGACCTGGCTATTAAGTAATCTGGTGTTCATAGTGTCTTCTGAGGACCCTAAGTACCAGATGCTCTCCCAGACAGTAACACAGCTTCCCCAGTAGTCTCCAGGAGGCTGGTAAAACCCTCACATACATGTCCCATACAGCCAGGAGGCTGGTAAAACCCTCACATACATGTCCCATACAGCCAGGAGGCTGGTAAAACCCTCACATACATGCCCCATACAGCCAGGAGGCTGGTAAAACCCACACATACATGCCCCATACAGCCAGGAGGCTGGTAAAACCCTCACATACATGCCCCATACAGCCAGGAGGCTGGTAAAACCCTCACATACATGCCCCATACAGCCAGGAGGCTGGTAAAACCCACACATACATGCCCCATACAGCCAGGAGGCTGGTAAAACCCACACATACATGCCCCATACAGCCAGGAGGCTGGTAAAACCCACACATACATGCCCCATACAGCCCAGATTTGCAAATGCAGCAGTGAGCAGAATGCTGTACCAGGCTTTCAAGTTGTATTTGCTATTCTTATGATCACAAAATCAACACACAAATAAAGCTTTGCGGGGAAGAAGGTCATCTCTGGTTGAATAAAAACTGTTTTCCATTAAAATGTGATAAACTCTAATTACAAAATACTTAAACTGCCCCCCTTTCCAAAAAGGGTGCTAATACTCCCTCCCCCCCCGCCCCACCCACCACAGAAGTCCCAGTGTTCCCAAGAGACACTGCCTCTTCTGGTAATGGTGGCTCTGCAGTGCTTATTTACACTGATATAACTTCATTAGAGCGACTTTGCTGTTCTTCCCAGTCCTTTCCTTTAATATCGCCCATATACGTTTAGTTGAGTGCTTACATCTCTGAAAATAGACTGTGGCATCCAGACATCCCCTTAACCAGTTCTTTGTCCTTGAACTGTTTGTTCACTTAAATTTTGTAAACTTCCAATGTTCACAAGCAAAGTGGGGATAATTGCCTCCTCTACCTTATTATGGGATGCCTGAGAGTAAAGTGAGATGGTCCACAGAGTAAAACTTTCAGCAAAGGGGAAGGAGGAGGCTTACCCAGTAGCAGGCACACTTTGCCATGTATGGAGGTGGAGGCTCAAACCTCTAGCCACCACATAATTGAGCCACAGAAAAGGGAAGCTTCAGGAATGGTGGAGTAGTTGTGAGGTCTCTATCCCTCACCCCTCTATCTATCTCACCTCTCTCAGGTTCTCGCTTCCTTTTTGCTTCTCTTCCTCTTTCTAAAACTGAACAGTAGAGAGAGGCAGAGAGATAGAAAGAGACAGAATCTTCCAAATGCAGGCATAAAGTCACCACAAGGAAATGCAAACATTAATAAATATCTTTTATTTTTTATCAGTGCTGGGAAGAAAGTATGAATGCAATAAAAAATACTATTATCTATAGCTGGGAGAATCTTCTTTTTTCTATTACAAGGGACAAATAAAAAACAATTGATTTTAGCTATTTAGAAGCACATGTCTGTCAATGTGGAGTATATAGGTTTAGACCAGGTCAGAGACTCAATCAAAGTGTGTGTGTGTGTGTGTGAGTGTGTGTGTGTGTGTGTGTGTGTGTGTGTATGTGTGTGTGTGTGTGTGTGTTGGGGGTAATACTTGCTCAGAGACAATCTATGCCTTTGAGGTTCATAACAAGTGATTGTAGTGAGGAAAGTATTAAAGGGGACTAGCCCAACTGGTCCTACCTCAAGATTTTATTCTTACCATCACTTATGCAAGTCCCATGCTTATTACCTATGAATGGATCAACCTAAGTCATTTATTCACCCAAATCATGACAATTGCTGGAGAGAATAAATGTTTTGTTTATATAGCTGTGGTAGATTAAGTCATAGCTCTCTAAATGTATCCATGCTCCCATCTGAGGGCCATGGGAGCATGACACTTGACAAAGCCTTCACAAAACTGGACGTTATAGGTTTAATCAAATGAATCTTGCGAAGGGAAGCTTACAATGGACTCTGAGAAAATCAAATGCAATCACAAGTGCTGTTGTAAGAGAGAGGCAGAGGGGTCAGGTGCTGGTGCACAGTTCACAATCCCCAGGTTCAAGACTCCAGTCCCCACCTACAAGGGTGAAAGCTTTGCCAGTGTTGAAGCAGATCTGCAGGTGTCTCTATGTCTCTCTCTCCTTATATATCTCTCCATTCCTCTCAATTTCTGGCTATCCCTATCTAATAAATAAAAGTAATAGGAGAGGGGGTGGATAGATAGATCACATGCTGTGGCAGTGGGGTTAGAGATCGGAGTGATGTGACAGTTATCCAAGAAGCCACAGCAGGCTGTACTAGTGGAAAGTGAGAAAGAAGGAACATAGTATTATTCCTTTGACCTCTAGAAAGGAGCCAGCCCTACTTTCTGAAACTCAGAATGTCATCCTCAGGTGAACCATTTTTGACTCTTGATCCCAGAAACCACTAACTTTTTCTTTTTTAAATCATTTTTTGTAAGTATGTTCAAAACTTGAGTCTTGATCTCCCCCTCCTCCCCAGACTGACTATTCATCATATAGATGAGAAAGGAAATAAACAGAGATTCTGCCATCACTAGGGAATGAGTGTTAAGGACAAAGTCACCAACATTTAAATCTCAGAGTTAGCTTTATGGCCCCTACTTTCTGTCTCCTCTTATTTTTTGTTTTCTGTCAAAATTGTGCAGATGTGGTTGAGTTAGGCAGGGCCCACAAACAACCCTATGCTGGTATGGCCAGTCCCTTTATCTACATACCAATCTTCTGCTTTGTCTTATAAATGACTAAAGGCCTCCTCCCCACCACATTATACCCTCAGGGTATTGCTAATTCCCACCAGCTAAAACCATAGCATGGGTAGCTAAGAAAGTTCCCAGTGTGCCTTTTTCTTTTCTCCACCCCCTTTCCTAGCCATCTCCATTCCCGACTTGCCTATTCCGGTTTTATTCCATAAAAACCTCTTCTGTCCCTAGTTTTGCTCTCTTCACTTGTTCTCTTTTTCTCTCCCATGTCATGACCTGGAGAAGGGCTGGCATGCACAGCGGAAGGTGGCCATTGCTGTTTGGCATCACTTAGCTTAACCCACTGTGCTCACACCCGACTCTAGGGCACCCACACAAATAAAGAATGTATTACCACATCGCCACGAGTTCCTGGTCTCTCTCCCACGATGCTAGCCTGGCATCACTCTACATGATTTATAATTGGCCTAGAACATGTCCGAGCTGAGGGGTACTCTGGTCTATCTATCATCTATCTATCTATCTATCTATCTATCTATCTATCTATCTATCTATCTTTCTAGCTATCTAGCTATCTTTTTCTATCTCCATATCACTAAAAATAAAAAAAAAAAAATAAAAGTATTTATAAGTTCTGTATTAACTAAATATTGTTTCTTATAAGGGATTCTGACCATGACGGAAGAGGTTGGGTTTAGAAACTTAACTCTTCCTGACAATTCAACATCAGATCCTGACAGGACAACCTCTTTCATTATCTGTTAGGGATAGGATGGTGGAAAATTTAACCAATAATGATCAGAGGCAGTAAGGGTCAGTGGATCTAGATGTTTTCTCCAGGGAAGTGTTTATCTTCTAGGACCATGTTGTACCATTAACATGTCATTTCAGGACACTCTACACATGAGACACATCTTTATAACACTCAGTGGCATAACCAATATTTATAACCCAAATAAAATGTTAAGATCATTGGGAGAGTGAGTTTTATGTAAAGAATTGTTGGGATATAGAAAATCTGAGCTTTATAAAGTTATCTACTTGGGCTACGGTTCCATATACCATTAGTACCCAAGATGTGCCTGCCTGAAATCTCAAAGGTGTCAAGTTCAATCTTTAGCCCCACTGTATGACATAATTGATCAGTGTTCTGGTCCTTCTTTTTTATCAGTCAATCATCAATCAATCAATACACTTTTAAAAAGTCATTAACATTCCAAGGAAAATTTTATTTAAAAATTGAAAGAAAGAATCATGATTCATATAATGAAAAGGAAACTTCAAAGGAGTTGTATTGAGTGATTTTGTCAAAAACCTCTGTGACAACACCACACTCACGATTTAGTTTCCACTTGACAATGAAATTCAGGGCTGTGTTGACTTTGTAGATGGAAGTGTTGAGGACCAAAAAGATGAAACTCATCAAATGAAATGATTTCCTCAAGCTCTCCTAGAGTGAATGGAAAAAAGATAGACCCTTGCTAATACCAAATTGAAATATCTTCTGAGTCAAGCTAAAGAGTGCAAGAACTTCCATCAGAACATTCTGCTCCCTCTGACTTCAAAGTGTTGAGGTAACAGTTGTGCACAAAGAGGATGTCTTTATTCATAACCAGAAGTCTCTGTGAGTCTCACCAGGCAATTGTGAAGGGCACTGGCTAGTCTTGTGTGTGATCCAAAACTTTTGCTTTCCTGTGACAGACATTTACATCAAATTAGCAAAGCTAATGACTTATTAGTAATAATTCCATGGTATTTTTATTTTTATTTGAAAAAAGAGCTAAGTAATCCAGTGGGAGAAATTCATAAAACTGAATTCAGAATCTCAGAAAGTTATCATGGTACATTGTCTAATATCTCCTTCCCTCCCTCTCTCTCTCTCTCTCTCTCTCTCTCTCTCTCTCTTATCTTTCTCCCTCCGTGTGTGTGTGTGTGTGTGTGTGTGTGTGTGTGTGTGTGTGTGTGTGTGTTTGTGGTTAATTTTGCTTTTATTTATTTTTCTTTTGGGTATCAGGGATGAAACTCAGGACTTCATACATACAAAGTATGTGCTCTATAGTTAGCAATAAATCTGGCCTCTATTTCTCCTTGTTTTTGTGGCCACCATATCATTTCCATTCTCTTGCAACAGGGTCATTTGCTACCTGTAGCCTGGAGAATATCTTCTGGTTTCCATAAAGTCATTAACTCAATTTTACTTTAGTCTTATGATATTTAATAATTTTTTCTTGGGTGTCCCACTCTTATGCCTTTAGTTAACAGCTGAGAAGTAGCTCTGTGGCAATGGCAGCTCCAGTACCAACAACACAAAGAAAAGAACTTTCTAAATCAGGGTGGCTAAAGAATATCATCACTGACTTCCAAGATATAGCATAGGTACTCAGTTATGAGATGAGAGGGATACTCATGGAAACCCTGTATATTTATTTTACTATCTGAAAAAAAAATCTCTAACACTTTAAATGTGGAGCCTTTGATTACCAAACTACCAGAGCAGACACACATTCACTTACTACTACCTCAGATTCAGTAGTGCTAAAATAGGAGGCAAAAACAAGAATACGATATGGTTTCCAGCTTTCTGGGTGGAACAGATAAGTGTAATAATGATGCTAGAATGTGATCTGAGAGCATCAAGGGAGATCTGTAGAGGGCAGAGTGCTTCACATTATATGTGAAGACCCACCAGTAGAACATTAAATCAACATAGTGTTCTTGCAGACAGTATTAAAAAAATAAGTCAAAGGGTAAAGAGTATATTGATGTGCAGTTCACAGTGATCATTATGCAAGATTCTTGAAATAATTGCTATTAGATAGTGTGGAAGCTGTAGATAAGCAAATTTGTATATCAGGTCATGACAAAAAATACATTTCTGGTGTTATGTCATTGTAAACCATCTTTGAAAGATACTGCTAGAGATGAGTATGGCTGCAAAACAGAGACAGCTAGATGAACTTTGTAGAAGACAGGAGAGGAGAAGTTTCCTGTTGAAAGGTGTTCTTAGTGTGAGTCTTGGGGAAAAGAGAGGCATACCTAATCTTTCTGTGTTTTGACATTTGCTTTGTTAAAGCTAGAAATTCAATGATATCCATGGAAATGTTTTTAGAATTTTTATCAGGAAAGAGCTTGGTGCTCTCCTAGGAATAATAGTGTTAGTAATCAATCTTTAGCCACAAAGCCTTTGGAATCCACTGCAGAGTTCAAGGTGTGACCATGCTCTTCCCCAAGACCTAGTCATAGACAATATCTGTTATATATATATATATATATATATACATATATATATATTATATATATATATATTATATATATATATATATGTATATATAATATATATATATATAATATATATATATATATTATATATATATATATAATTGAAAAGACCATAGGATAAGAGGGGTACAATTTCACACAATTCCCGTTCACCAGAACTCCATATGCAATCCCTCCCTTGAAAGCTTTTCTAATCTTTGTTCCTCTGGGAGTATGGACCCACAGGGTCATTATGGCGTGCAGAAGGTGAGAGGTCTAGCTTCTGTAATTTCTTCCCCACTGATCATGGGCACTGACAGGTCTATCCATACTTCAGCCTGCTCTCTCTTTCCCTAGTGGGGTAGGGTTCTGGGGAGGTGGGGCTCCAGGACACCTTGGTGGGGTCGTCTGCCCAGGGAAGTCAGGGTGGCATCATGATAATGTCTGGAGCCTGGTGGCCTGATAAGATATAAGGTAGAACAAATTGTTGACTAATCATGAACCTAAAGGCAAAAATATTGCAGATGAAGATTTGGGGTCTCCAGTTTGGAAAAAGCTAGTAGGTCTATTTTAGGTATATTCCAAGAGGCCCATGACCTCACTAGTTTTTATTTGAGCCTGACATCTAATATGCAGGTTACCTAAGTTATTGTCTGGGGCGATAGTTTCATAGTTGGAAAAAAGGGCTACAAAGCTGGACCAGGGAAGAGAGTAGCTCCTAAATATGAGAAAACCACATAAATATTGTTTACTGTACACCCCATAGATTTAATCGGAGGCCCATAGTCAGCACAGGAACCTATGTAACCTCTGCATCCTTGTAGGTCTGAACTGGCATTCTGTGGTCACAGCTAGGAACATTACTGGCTGCACTGATTTCAGGACCCATTATCCTCAGGTAATAGGTAGAGTATGTTATCCAACTTCCCTAAGAGAATGAAATATTCCCTACCCTTGTTTGGTGTGGTAGTTTTTATCCAACATGAGAATCAAATAAAGGGAAAGTTTTCTTGGTAGCTCCCTCTGTGGTTGATAAAGACTTTATCATGCCTGCTTTATGCCCAGATAGTCTGTTTCCCAGTCCCTCCAATCTTACTTCCCCCCAGATGTGTCATATCTGCTTTGTTGTCTCACATATTTGCTCACAAAATTAAGTTTCCTTAATCTTTATCTTTCACAGGAAAAATTCCCACAAAGCGCCTAGCATTGGTTGAGCATCTTTTCCCCTTGATGAACACACCACCTAAATGCTGAGCCACATTTTAATTGCTGTTTCTTTGTGCTCATTTCCTAGAGGAACCCTCCTCATTGCTAGGGATTGAATACATCTCCATTTTGAAGACTCTGCAGTTTTTTCACTACAAACCTATGCAGCTGTATAATCCCCTGACATGTACTTTCAACCCCTATTTGATACCTCCACTGGTGGTCCAATGGTAATCTAAAATTTACTGTGTCCAACTGACTTTTTCTCTTACATTTATTCCTTCTTCAATTCTTTCCATTTTAAAAAATAACAATTCTGCATTTATAGCTTCTAGATCCAAATATGTTAGTGTCACCCATGATTTCTCTCATTTTCTTTTTTGTCTCATGCAAACCATCAGCTAACCATGTGGGTTCCACATGAAAGTATCCAGTACATATTGAACCCAACTAGTTCTCATAACCAACACTAGGGCATCACTGTTTCATGGCAACATGCCATCTTGTCTGAATAACTGCAAGATAACTTTGAACTTGTGATGGCTACCCTTGAAGATGTCAAGGTGGCTCAATTTCATTCTTCTACATGTTTCAACTCAGTTTTCCCAGCACCAAAAGCAGGTAGGGACACAACAAAAAAGGAAAACTACAGACCAATATCTCTGATGAACATAGATGCCAAAATATTAAACAAGATCTTGGACAACCAGATACAACAGTATATCAAAAAGATTTTTCATCAAGACCAAATGGGATTCATCCCAGGAATGCAAGGCTGGTTCAACATATGTAAGTCAATCTATGTCTTTCAACACATCAATAAAAGCAAAGCCAAAAATCACATGATTGGATTTTTCATCATAACCAAGTGGGATTCATCCCAGGAATGCAAGGCTGGTTCAACACCCATTCATGCTCAAAACTCTACAAAAAATGAGAATAGATGGGAAATTTCTCAAGATAGTGGAATCCATATATAGCAAACCTATAGCCAATATCATACTCAATGGATAGAAGCTGAAAGCATACCCCCTCAGATCAGGGACTATACAGGGCTGTCCACTATCACTGTTACTCTTCAACATAGTATTGGAAGTTCATAGCAATCAGGCAAGAGATATAAATCAAAGGAATATAGATTGGAAGGTAAGAAGTCAAGTTCTCACTATTTGTTTTTTATTTCTTTATTAATTTTGTTAAGCATAATCACCTCCAGTTGTGTCCTTTATATCCCCAAACCACAATATTGTCTTTTTAATTGCATCATAGTATTCCATGGAGTAACTATTTCATAATTTAGTTACCAAGTCATCTATAGCTAGGCATTTTATCTGCTTCTAATCTTTGGCTATTGTGAATAATACAGACATTAACATAGGGGTGCATGTGTTCTTCCTAATTAGTGTTTTAATGTCCTTTAGATAAATGTCTAAAAATGATATTGTTGGATCATAAGGTAATTCTCTTTTAGTTTCTAGTCGGGTTCCCTGGGAGAATGAGCCAGCCTGGCTCCCACTTCTCCATCTGGCCTGTTGGCCACCAGGAAACAGATGGGGATCAGGGAATCTTGGGCCGGCAGAGTCAGGGGTGAGTTCACTGAGGGGTCTCCCAGTGTACCATGGTGGCAGATTATAAGACAAACCCCCTGAGGGTACTGTGGCAGAGGGCAGAACTTTTTATTGTCACAGTTACAAGCTTATAAAGGGGTAGCAGTGCAGGGGAAGTAGCCAAGCTGGCCAATGAAACCAATATCTCCTTATAAGGGAAAAGAGAGCAAGACAATGAGAAGGTATGGATGGTGATGCAGGAACAGGGAAATAAAAATTTAAAGAAGGTGAAGCCCACCTGAGGGAGGAGGGTGGGATGATGCTTTGAGGCTGATAGGAAGGTTGGAATTCTCCCGCGTACTCTGGCCACATCTTGCTCGACACATGGCTGGCATGCCAAAGGGAGTCTGATAGACAAGATTCTGGGGGTCAACCATCCATGTTCAAACACTCATTAGACCCACAGTTTCTTAAGGACTCTTCATACAGTATCCTAAAGGGCAACAGTTTGCAATCCCACGAGCAATGTAACAAGAGTTTTCTTTTTTTTTTTTAATATCTTTTTTTTCTTTTTTTTAATATTTATTTTATTTCCTTTTATTGCCCTTGTTGTTTTATTGTTGTAGTTATTATTGTTGTTGTCGTTGTTGGATAGGACAGAGAGAAATGGAGAGAGGAGGGGAAGACAGAGAGGAGGAGAGAAAGATAGACACCTGCAGACCTGCTTCACCGCCTGTGAAGCGACTCCCCTGCAGGTGGGGAGCCGGGGTTCGAACCGGGATCCTTAGGTCTGTCCTTGTGTTTTGCACCACCTGCGCTTAACCCGCTGTGCTACAGCCCGACTCCCAAGAGTTTTCTTTTTTTCTACAACCTCATCAATACCTGCCATTTCCTAGTCTGTTGATGTAAGCCATCCTTTCAGGTGTGAGATGGAGTCTCAGTATAATTTTAATTTGCATTTCTTTTTTTTTTCAAATATTTATTTTATTTATTTATTCCCTTTTGTTGCCCTAGTTGTCTTATTGTTGTAGTCGTCGTTGTTGGATAGGACAGAGAGAAATGGAGAGAGGAGGGGAAGACAGAGAGGAGAGAGAAAGATAGACACCTGCAGACCTGCTTCACCGCCTGTGAAGCGACTCCCCTGCAGGTGGGGAGCCGGGGTTCAAACTGGGATCCTTATGCCGGTCCTTGTGCTTTGTGCCACCTGCGCTTAACCTGCTGTGCTACAGCCCGACTCCCTTAATTTGCATTTCTATAAGGATAAATGAAGTGGAACATCTCTTCATATATGGGTGAGACATGTGCATCTCTTCATTAGAAAAATATCCATTTAGTTCTTTGCCCTACTTTTGCTTCTTTTATTCTAACTATGGTGACTTCTCCAGTGTTCTCCAAATACTCCAACATACTCCAATATTAGGATTTTGTACATACTAGGCCCCTTGTCAGAAATCATCCCAAGATATATGAATGCATCCCTCTCTTATCTCTTTCACATTTTGGTTTGCATGTTCTTTCTTGATGCTTTTCCTAAACTTTATAAATCCCCATCCCATCTTCCTTATTCTACTTGTTTATATTGCTTAACATCTAACACAACTGATTTTTTTCTACTTCTCTGTTCCTCAATTAGCTGTTTGTTGAAAGAACACATTATTTTTATTGCAAATTTGACCATACCTCCAATGCTTAATGTCTTACATGTAGCATATTTCTAATAAGATGTCTTGTGTATAAATAAATGAATTATGATAATAACAGTACTAATCTCATACAAGGGTTATGATCTATGGTAATTGATGTCAAGCATGTAGCAGAGTATCTAAACAGGGGTTGGAAAGATTCTGTCCATATTCACAGTTCTTATATTGGCAGACAGTTAAATGGTAGCTTCTATTCTAGAAACAAAATTTGATACTGATAATCATATGGCTCTCACAGAATTTAGACAACACTTCATGGAGTTACTTGGTACTACTATTTAATTATTTATGTATTTACTTATTTATGGATAGAGATAGATAAATAGATGATAGATAGATAGATAGATAGATAGATAGATAGATAGATAGATAGATGATAGATAGATAGATAGATAGATAGGTGATATACCACTGAAGTCAAGCTTGCTTCAGTGCTGTTTGAACTGGGTTGTGGAAGTCGCAAAGTAACACTATCCAATCTATTTTGCCAGCCCTGCTCTGATTAGTTAACAGAAAGCCTAAAGATAACGCATACCCTCTTATCATCCTTATAGCATGAGTAAAATTCACCTCCAAAATGAGAACTCCCAATAGAATACCATAGTTCTAGTAAATCTCTTACACTGCAACTATTATAGACTACAAGTCCTCTTATAATGTACATTTCAAGCTTTTATTTAAGAACATGGACATTTTTAGCCAATGTGACTTTTTAATCATCAAGGTGATCATAAGGACTTTATGTCTACCAAATTCCACTGCTGTCATTTTTCCTTCTGCTTTTATCGGGTGTAAAAGAGGAGAGAGAGAGTAAGAGATAGAGATTTATCTACAATACCGCTACAGGACTAGTGGAGACTTCCCTCTTGCTGGTGGGGGGGAGGCTTTATTCTAGTTCTTGAAAACAGTTTCTTTTCTGTTCTATGAGCTGAGCTATCACCAGACCCTCAAGTGTAACTTAGAGTTTACATTCTGGGTTGGCTTCTGATTATATTTTCCCTTTTCCATTGGGTAAATTATTTAGGGAATATTCCATATATATATATATATTTGCCTTTTTGTTGCCCCTGTTGTTTTTTATTGTGGTTGTAGTTATTATTGTTGTTGTTGTTGATATTGTTGTTGTTAGATAGAACAGAGATAAATGAAGAGAGGAGGGGATGACAGGGGGAGAAAAGGAGAGACACCTGCAGACCTGCTTCACTGCCTGTGAAGTGACCACCCCCCCTCGCAGGGATCCTTACTCCAGTCCTTGCGCTTTGCACCACCAGTGCTTAATCTGCCACCTGCGCTTAATCCGCTGCACTACTGCCCAACTTCTGGGAATATTCCCATTATTATATTTTAATTAATATATATATATATATATTTAGTTTTTACCATGTTAAGATACTCTAATAGGCATAGGGTAGAATAATTAAAATGGAAATCTCAGTGGGTGTCAGGACAGTAGAAGAACAGGGTATGTAATACAGAAGCAAGTAACTTTGGCTTTTCAAAGAAAGATGGCATGCAATCTTAACTTGTCTCTCCAAAGAGGTGATATTTAAGGAGATGTTTTAAGGGTACTCTGGTTAGATTTTTTTTTTTTTACTGCTGAAAATTAGCTTTTTCTTGTTTAGCTGAAGGGTGGTTCTGACTATATGTGACATATAAAATGGCATCGAATCTGGAAATAACCTGAGGTCTCCAAGTCTTGAAGTTCTAATGAATTAACTGCTATATCATGTGAGCAGCTTTCCCAGCTTAGAACATTCACCCAGATTGAGAAATTGCAGAAAATTCTAGACCTTTCTTGAATGAGTGCTCAAAGTTAACTTTGAATAACTTGTCAAGATTCTCTTGATCTACAACAGGAATATCTGACAATGTCTCCTGATTACTCTCTAACTACAACAAGTCTTCACTCTCTCATGAAGGACCTGTGATACTCTGTCTCCTTTCTCTTCCGGAAGGTGTAACCTTCAATTGGAAATAAAGCAGAAAGTACAGTATGTCCTTGATACTTCTTTCCACTATTAAAACCAGACTACTGATGTTGAAGAGAGCACTGCACAGACCAGGAAATCTACACAAGTAAACACAGTGACAAATTGTATAGACCACAAGAAGATAATAAAATTATCATTAAAAAAAGGAAGCTTGGCAATGCTGAGTAGACTTCTCAAATAGTATAATACATAGGGGGAAATAATCACAATCAGTAAAGAAATCTTTGAAATGGCCTGGTAGTGGCACACTTGGTTGAGTACACATGTTACGGTGATCGAGGACCCAGATTTGAGCCCTGGTCCACCCCTGCAGGGGGAAAGATTTGCAAGTGATGAAGCAGTGCTACAGGTGTCTCTCTGTCTCTCTCTCTCTATCACCCCCTTCCTTCTTGATTTCTGACTGTCTCTTCATAATATATAAGTAAATATAACAAAAAATTAAAGCATCTTTGAGCAAAAATATTTGAGACTAGATTAAGAGTAAGGAATAGATCCTGATTGGTGAGAATACCCATAGGATTTGTGACCAGAGAAGCATGATCTAAAGAAAGAGCAAAGAGTATGGCAGATTGTAGAAATCAAGAAGTAATATTTTGAAGATCCAATGGCACTCTCTGGAACACAGCTAACTGTCACTCTCTCCACTTGACATGGAAAGTCTTTAGTTCATTCAGATGGGAGCATAGTTATTAAACACACAGGATTCTGCACACGTACAAGGTAAGACTTTTAATCAAATCAAGGAAACAAAGGTAAAAAGTAATGTTTAAAAAGTAAAGAGATGAGTATTAATAATAATCTATTTTACAGTTTGAGCTATTTAAGTTCAAAGTTCAAGAAATTATGTGTTCAAGTGCCTAAGTGGTCTTCCCTTAACTTTTAATTAACCTCTTTTGCCTTTCCTCAAGTTAGGGCAATAGGAAAATATTTTTTTAATCGAACAAAAACTTCCTTTAGAAAAGGGTAACACAAATTTGAAAGTCATTTCTAATATACTCTTTTCAAAATGTAGTATTTGCATTGGAATCTGAGCCAACATGTATTTATTCCTTATCAGCCCTAGTTATCTTGGTATTGCTCACTTTGCAGCAGCATAGCTTAGACAATGTCTAGCTTTCTGGTGCAAAAGGAAATTTCAGGCAAAATGATTATGCATATAATAAGGGAGCAGACAAAGTATCAGGAATGCAGGGTGCTTTGTGAGGCAGGGAGTCTGATAAGATGAGGCAAACTTTGGGGAGGGGTTGTCCCTCCTTGCTCAACCTCTCAGTAGAGAGAGAGAGAGACTGACAGAATGGGTATCTCCTCAAGTCAAGCCCTGCCAAGCTCAACCACATCCTCACAATTTCCTGACATCTTCCCCTTTCTTTTTTATCTAATGGCCATATTTAAATGGGTCAATATATGTAAAAGACTCCATTTCTGTCAGAGGTATAGCAGTGTATGGGGTGAACAAAAATCTTCTGGGCAGAAACCTGAATGATATTGTGTAGGCATTTTTAAAAGAACTGGAATAAGGCAGGGAGCAATAAGTAAGAGTAGCAAGGGCCAATGTGATGATGAGGGGAGGCCTGGTGGGCTGAGGGGGTTACCTGATAGGTGGAGGAGCGGGGGCCTGATAGGCTGAAGGGGGAACTGCCTGATAGGCAGAAGAGCAGGAGCCTGATAGGCTGAGAAGTGTGATCTGGCATGACAGGGCCCTGAGACAGCAGGCTGTGAAGGCCATGGACTGCTACAGTTGGTCCTTGAGAAGTCCAGCAGTGTAAAGGGAGTGTCCAAAAGCTCCACCAGCAAGTCCAATAGAAGTGTCAGTCCAATGCCAATGACCAGGGGAAGAGACACCCCACATCTTACCTTGGTGTGAGAAGACAGGCACCGGAATTTTGCTTTTCTGTAGAGAGTGAGCTGAAACCACCAAAAGGTGAAAGGTGAAGCAGAAGCAGGAAGGGCAGACAGTGATGGGAAAGAGAAGGGCAGTAGGAAAGTTTTGTCATTGGACTCTGTGAATCAGGCTCTTCAGATTGTGCCAGGTCACATCATGGGTTTTGCGGGCCATTGTAGTCGTTCCATCTAGTGGACAATGTCAGAGGGTGTCCTGCACCTACTCCTCTTGCAGTATTTCTTGTTCTTCAGGAATAAACTCTTCTAAAACCTTAGACCAGGGAGAACAGAAGCAACCCGTGGTGTTACTCTATAAGATACAGGTATATATAATGTCAAAGGACATACATTATGGTGATGTCCTGTACGATAAAGCACTGCTAACGATGGGATTTTCAAAGGCAACCCAATTGCCAAATAATTTGATTATAGCAATAACTATTGCCTTCTCACACCTTAAGACAGCAGGAACCTTTCACTTCCTCCATAAAGATCATATTTCTCCCAGTCCTGGAACCTCTAGGGTGTGGCTCACTTTCTTCAATGCTTCTCTCAATTCACACCAAATGATATTGCATCTACTGATCCTAACCTAATAAACACAACATGTAACACCTCAGCATGCTTCACTTTGGGATGTGTCCAGACATTTCAGGTGTGGCATATCAATGATTTATCCTTATTACTTGGGTGAGACCTTTCTGTTCTAATAGGATTCTCTAATTCCATTTCATGTGCTTCACTTGAAAAAGCCCCCAAAACCTTGATATATACCAGGTCCTACAAGATAGGGCATATGTACACATGTATCCACAAATTAGGGTAAAATATATAACTGAGAGCAAAAGTGCACAACAGTCTGCAGTGAATCAATAAATGAAACAAGCAAGTAGAAAGACCTACAAAGACACCATAAAGTTCCTAATGAAATAGCTTTTACTTAGATCCTCCTCACCTACTTCCTGTTACACTTCCCTCAGTCACTCCAAAGCTAAAATGATCAAAGTAAGGACTATAAGAGCTGAATAAGGGAAAGAGACTGGCATAATTTACTGATGACTTTAAAAAAATTATTTATTCACTTTTGTTGTCCTTATTGTGGTAGTTATTATTGTTATTGATGTCACTGTTGTTGGATAGGACAGAGAGAAATGGAGAAAGGAGGGGAAGACAGAGAAAAGGAGAGAAAGACAGACACCTGCAGACCTGCTTAACTGCTTGTGAAGCAACTCGCATGCAGGTGGGGAGCCAGGGGCTCAAACCGGGATCCTTACACTGGTCCTTGTGCTTTGTGCCACCTGCACTTATCCTGCTGCACTATTGCCCAACACTGATGACTCTTTAGTCACTATCAGGCCACCCCATCAGCTGAGGCCCTTGTTTTTGAGTTCTGAGATTCCCAAACAGACAGGATGGGCTTAGACCTCGAATAGATTGCTCTCTCCACTGTCACTTGTCATCACCATCAGGAAAAACACAATGGATCTCTTTGTGGGCCCCCATAGGTCCTTGCCCTCAATGTGAATCAACAATGGTAGTGAATGTTCCATCCTCTGAAGGGAGTATGGACAACATACTCTATGCTACATCTAAGGAAGATAGGCTCTGAAATTGGGGCAGCTTGGAACATTCCTAGTAGTACCCTTGCCAGAACATACTCCCAGCCTGTCTCTCTCTTTCAAAGGAATGCTCTCTCTCTCCCTCCCCCCCCCCACTCTCTTTCCTTTTTTTGTTTTTTTTTTTTTTTGATGGAGTGAGAAACAGAGGCATAGAGAAAGAGGGCAGAGAAGGAGAGGTAATTGCAGCATTGTTCCACCACACTTGACAACTTTCCCTCATGGGTGGAAGTAGGAGATAGGTCTTGAACCTCTTTCTCTTTAAATAATAGTGTGTGCTCTACCAGTAGAAGCTACTAGTTAATGCCCCCATTTTATAGAAGCATGACCTGTTCATATACACAATCCAGATAGTCTCAACTGCTCTTCTTCATGATATAGTGGAAGCCATTTTCTCAATCATGTATCTATGGGACAAACTGGCATCCGGGAAAATAGAGAGATCACACATTTCAAGAGTAGGGTTGAGACTTCTCCAACTGCTCTAGTTTTTAAGGATGAACAGAGAGTCTTGTATTCTGGCTTATCTTTTCCAACATATGTGGAGTCAGTATCAGAAGAAGCACCTGCAAACATGGTCTTTCCATCACATGGAGATATTTGCCCAGAGGTAGCTTGGCTCAACATGAGCATGCTCGGAAGACAGAGAACAATTGTTGCCTGGTTTGTGACCTCCCAGCAGCAAGCCCTTTGGACATAGACCCAAACTTCAGGGGAGTCTCAGGACCTCAGTGGAGACAATATCAACACAATGTGATAATGAGGGAACTGGTATTCCTGGCCGTAAAGCATCAGAGACAAGGCCAAGAAAGAAAGTACATCCAACTTTCAAGTAGCAATTCTTATTGTTGTCTCTTCATGATGATAATCAAATAGCAATTTAATTGTCATCTTGCAAAATAACCAATTGCTTTGTTACATTTAATTTACTAAAAGAAATATCAAACAAAATGCATTTTTTTAAAAGTAAGGAGACTTCCTAGCTAGGTTCACAAGCAGTTCTGACCCTGCATTTAATTTACTTTTAGTGGGAACTGTAGTATATCATTACCTTTAGAATTCTCATTTCAGATGAAAAGGAATCGAGCTTTTAGAGTAATTACAAAAAAAATTTAAAGGGGCCTCAGTGAAAGCAGAGAGGTGAGTTTCCATGGCAATACCTGAGTAACACAAAGCGGGGGGGGGGGGTGGTGGTTAATGACACTTATATGATGCAAGTAGCTTGCCTGACAGTTTACATCCCAGACTAAATAAAGCGGGATGTTCTGAGCTTAGTCCAATGACCCTCAGGTAAATGGGACAACACAGGGCCCCAGGTAGACATTTCCTTTAGTCACCCTTGAAAGCTGTGCCCAAAGCTCAATGATTCCATCTCTGCTTGCATTTTTTTGCTTAATGTTTTCATTTGATTTTTATTAATTTTATTAGTGATTTCGTATTGATCTGAAAAAAAAATAATAACAGGGGTGCAATTTCACACTGTTCAATCTACCAGAATTCTGTGTCCCCATTCGCTCCATTGGAAACTGGAGTGGATCTCCCAAAGTCAAAGATATGGGCTAACTATTATTTCAATATCTATCTATCTATCTATCTATCTATCTATCTATCTATCTATCTATTGCTCTATTATTGATCTATTCTATATTTTAGCTCATTTTTTTTTCATTGGCCTTGCCTTCTCTTCCTTTCTAATTCACATCTACATCTATTCCTACTCCCCGATGTACTTCCTTTTATCTTCTCTCTCTGGGTCCTGATGGGATTGGAGTTGAGAGCCCTCTAACATATCATCTTCCCCTAACATTTATCTCCCTCTGGGAGTATGGACCAAGATTATTTTGGGGGTGCATAAGGTGGGAATTAAGGCTTCTGTGATTGCTTCTCTGCTGGGCAAGCACACTGGCAAGTGGATCCAACCCCCCAGCCCTTTTTTATCTTTGCCTAGTGGGGCAGGGCTCTGGAAAGTTGAGGTTCTGGGACACATTGGAGAGGTTGTCTGCCTAGGAAGGTCAGGATGGAGTCATAGTAGTGTCTGCAACTTTGTGTTTGAAATTACCTGCATTTCTTACCCGGGCTTGCCCACACCTAGTCGTATTTTGTTTCCTCTTCTTGACCACTCACTTCCCTGATACTATTTATTTTTTGGTTTCTGACCTTTCTGGGGAGACTCTCTAGGGTTGACATGCAAACCTCCTGACTCTCACACCACACCAGACATTTGACAAAGGGTTGATTTCTTAAGGGACATTGTCTTGCCTGCTCCAGCACAGTTTTTCTCCTAGTAGAAAGCCTGTTACAGATATAAGGAGAGTGGTGGAGCAGTATGGTCTGCATCTTTACTATTGCATTAAGGAGCTGTTAGCAAGAGCTGATGGCACACCTAAATAATTTCAACCAATACCTGTGCAAGGACCAGGATTCAATCCCCTGTTCCCTGCATGCAGTTGGGGCACTTCTTGAGTGGTGAAGCAGAGCTATAGGTATCTATCTTTCTCTCTCCCTCTTTATCTTCTTCTCCCCTCTGTGTCTCTGTGTCCTATCCAATAAAATAGACAGGGAAAAAAATGGTCACCAGGAACAGTAGATTTATAGTGTTGATACCAAGCCCCAGAAATAAACCTGGAGGGCGAAAAAGGGAAGGAAAGAAGGAAGGAAGTTCATAAGGAAGGAAGGGAGGGAAGGAGAGAGGAAGGAAGGAGGAAGAAATAAGTAAAGAGAGAGAAAAAAGACAGAAGGAATGGAGGTCGGAAGGAAGAAAAAAAGGAAGGAAGGAAGGAAGGAAGGAAAGGAGGGAGGAAGGAAAGAAGAAAGGAAAGAAGGAGAAACATCACTTCTACTATGGTGAAAGTAGATGATGCCTTGTGTGATCAAAATGAGCCTGCCCCGATGACATGGTTCTCACCTGACACACAGAGGAGGAAAGGGTTAGGGTTAGGGTTAGGGTTAGGGTTAGGGTTAGGGTTAGGGTTAGGGTTAGGGTTAGGGTTAGGGTTAGGGTTAAGGTTAGGGTTAACCCTAACCTTAACCCTAACCCTAACCTTCACTCAGTCTTGCCATCGGTTATAAAACCTGAATCTCTTCGGCAGGGCAAGCTGTTTGCCATGAACACTGTCCATATTCTAGTTTGACCCCTCTCACACTGATAGGGGACACTCTGGTACTGTGTTGTCTCTCCTGTTTAATTTCTATAAGGAAAAATAAATCAGCCCAGATTAGTGAATGACAAAAATAAGGACCAATATATAAATATAGACAGATAGGTGTCGACCTAATACTCATTCCACATCTGTGAATTTGGGAGAACCACTCTAGTTTCTAGTGGAGGGAGTAGGGGGACACAGCACTCCAGTGGTAAGAAATTATACCCTTGTTATCTTGTAATTTTGTAAACATATATTAAAATTTTAATAAAAAAAACTAAAGGGGCCGGGTGGTGGTCCACCTGATTGAGTGTGCATGTTCTAATATGTGAAGACCTGGATTCAAGCCCCCAGTCCTCACTTGCAAGGGAATAGCTCTGTGGGTGGTAAATCAGGGAAGTAGGTGTCTCTCTTTCTCTCTCCCTCTCTATCTCCCTCTTGATTTCCTGCTGTCTCTAGCCAATAAATAAAGATGATTATTGGTTGTGACCCCAGCAGGTGTTTGGGACTGTTAGCATAAGAATGACATTGGCCTGAAGCTGGACACACACAGAGTAGGGAATGTATGAAAGTGTGGACTTGGGGCAGCTAAATCTCTTTGACTCTTGCTTATTCTCCTGGTCAGAAGCATCTCGGCAGAGGTGCTCCAGGTATTTGCCATGGCTACTTCTCCTGGGAGCTGAACACCTGTGACTCTGCTAGCCTGTAAACTTTTAGACCCTTCTACAGCCATGAGAAACCTCTATCTTAGCTGATCATTATTTATCTTATGGGACTAAACTTTTTATAACTATACTCAGACTTTAAGGACCTAGTGTACTCTTAACCCCTGATGATAATTTCTTATATTTTGCCTTTATTTTTTATTGTTTATTATTTATGTAATCTTTTGCATGGTTTTACATTTGTATGCATCCGAGCACAAATTTATAGCTCAAAAATAACATTGTTTTTCTCAATTGAGAAAGCTAATCAAACATTGCTTTATATAAATTGATAAGATAAATTTTTCTGTTGGTCTAAAGGCATGAAATTATTTATTTTCTTTATTTTATTTTAATTTATTTATAAAAAAGGAAACACTGACAAAACCATAGGATAAGAGGGGTACAACTCCACACAATTCTCACCGCCAGAACTCCATATCCCATCCCCTCTCCTGATAGGTTTTCTATTATTTAACCCTCTGGGAGTATGGACCCAAGGTCATTGTGGGATGCAGAAGGTGCAAGGTCTGGCTTCTGTAATTGCTTCCCTGCTAAACATGGGTGTTGACAGGTTGATCCATACTCCCAGCCTGTCTCTCTCTTTCCCTAGTGGGGTGGAGTTCTGGGGAATCAGAGCTCCAGGACACATTGGTGAGGTTGTCTATCCAGGGAAGTCTTGTTGGCATCATCCTAGTATCTGGAACCTGGTGGCTGAAAGAGAGTTAACATATAAAGCCAAACAAATTGTTGACTAATCATGAACCTAAAGGCCGGATTAGTGCACATGAAGAGGTGGGGGGGTCCATTTTATAGATAGCTAGCAGTCATATTTTAGTTATATTCCAAAGGGCCTGTGGCTATACTAGTTTTTTTTTTTTTCCCCTGAGCCTGAAATCTGATATGCAGGTGGATCCAATTTATTGTCAGGAGAGATGATATCATGGCTGGAAAAATGACCAGAAAGCTTATTTTGCCTTTTACCTGTTTCACCCTAATAAAACCTTCCATTGTTTAAACCTGTTCTCAGCTCCCTGCTGTGAGTCCTTTTACATTCTGAAGCCCTATAGCTAACCTTTTAAGTTAAATTACAATTATTAATTTTTAAAAAGGGAAACTTAAAAAAAGAAATATAGAAAAACAATACAAAAATATTAATGAATATCCAATGTAGAAATAAGTGAGAGAATGAATGAATGAATGAATGGGTATATCCTGACCTGTAGCTCTGAGCTTTTGTTCTAGCCAGTCGGCTCTGCCACCTGCCCAGCTCACCAGAGCTAGGAGAAGGCTGTCTCAGGAAGTGTAACTTTGATCCTGCATGAGATTTGTGGTGACCACATGGTGAGTAACCAGAAAGGGGGTTTCTGCTCCTCTGGTTTCTGCTTTCACTAGCAGATTAGAGGAAAAACATTTAAAGCCAAGTCACTCATCTCTCTCTTTTTCTTTTTATGTTTTAAAAAGAATTAATTTTATTTATTCATGAAAAAGATGGGAGGAGAGAAAGAACCAGACATCATTCTGGCACATGTGCTGCCAGGGATCGAACTCAGGGCCTCATGGTTGAGAATTCAATGCTTTATCCACTGTGCCACCTTCCGTACCACATCTCTCTCTTTTTCCAAAGTTGCTCAATAATTTATTTTTTACAGATGGACAACCAAGTAACCTTTCCCCAAATGATGCCTCCAATTCTTGTTCTGCAGAGTCACAGCCCATGTGACTTTGAAGATGAGGAAGATCGACCCTTCTATGCTCCCCAGAGATGAGCATTACAGCAATGAGGTAGTAGGCATTCACTGTTGTCAGATTTCTACTTACTTGCAGGATGTTTTTAAAATTATTTTTAATTATCTTTACTTATTTATTGTATAAAGACAATCAGAGAGGAAGAGGAGAGGCAGAAAATAGACAGGAAAAGAGACAGAGAGACACCTTATAGCACTGCTTCACCACTCACAAAGCTTTCCTTCTGCAGGTGAGGTCTGGGGCTAGAAATTGGGCCCTTTTGCATTGTGACATGTGCTGTGAGCTCAACCAGATGCACCACCACTGGGCCCCAGATCTCATTTACTTTCCTGGGCAAAGAGATAGGGCAAGGGAGATGCTACTGTATTAGGGCTTGGAGATGTTCCATGAGCCTTTGGACGATGTTCCAGAAACCTGAGGAAAACCGAAAACCTGACTCAGGGGACAGAGTGGGACTCCCTGGAGACAAGAAACCCAGCTGGCTCCTCTCCAAGCCTCAAGGGACCAGCCATCTTACTGGAGATGCATGCTTGGGCTTGTTTTTTCATTGAAGTTCCAGAGAACATTTTATTTGATGACACCTGACATCCAGAAAAGAGAACCGTGTATCTGGAGTCTAGTGGGCACAATCAATAAGGGTTAAGGGTGTGGTCAGGAAAGGCAACCTTTCCACCTGCACCCAGTTACTAGCCAGGAGAAGAAACAGCCAAAAGAAATCCAGGGGCCTCCTACACTTAGCAATACCTCCAACGCCACCCCCCCCCCCCATCTGCAAGGGTTATAAAGTGCAGAGGTAAATATCTGAAGACAGATACCTCAGGGCCCAGTGCATGCCCGGAAGCTACTATTAAATGAGGGAGACCAAGAGCTCTGGACTCCCGCTCTTTTTACTTCCCTTTATTGGAGGGATTAACAGTTTATAGTTGACAGTAAAATTCAGTACTTGGTACTTATGTAACATCTCTTGGTTTCTCACATAACACTCTAAACTCCAGATCCTTCTGGGTGGGTGTATTTTGTTCCTTAGGATCTATCCCCAGGAGAGGAATTTGCAGGGTCACAGGGTAGGTCCACTTCCAGCCTTCTGAGAGGTCTCTTTGGACCCCCTTTGGCATCATGCTTCAGCTCTCTCTCAGGGTCTACAAGCCCCTATAGCATGGGAGAGACCAGAGAGACCATGGCACCCCTCCGCCTGCACCCTGTGGAAAGCTGGAAGGAGGGAACAGAGGCAGGGCTAGAAGCATATCCTCCTCCAGCTCCCTCCCTCCTTCCCTGACTTCAAAAGTCACACCATGCAGACAGAGGCAGCTGTGACCCCCTGGAGACAGAGGCTGAAGCATCCCCTGAGAGTTCCACCTTTCCTCTGAAGGGACTAGAAAGCTGGGGTGGCCAGAGTCTACATGGCTTCCTAGATTGTACTTTCTTCTCTCTTCCTGTCCCTACTTTTTCCCAATCAATATCAATGCTTATGTCCTCCCTGAAACATGACTGTCTTTCTTTGGGATTGATTCCTCTTTGTAAGAGTCAGTCTAGAACCCCAAGGGAGGAATCTGGGGAACAGCCCCAGTTAGCTGCACCCTCTTCCCCTGCACTATGATAAAGAGACACTGAGACACCGGTGCCTTGCTGGAGGGCATGGGGTGAAATGGAAGTGTGCCCCTAAAACAAAACCACCCCTATCAGTTTTTTTGTGTGTGTGTGTGACAAAGCTGTTTAGTGACAGGAAGTCAGCTAGAGTCCCAAGTGTACAAAGGGGGAGAAAAACCAAAACTGTTCCAAGTGGGAGCTGGGAGTATTTGACCTGCCCCTGCCTTAGGTGAGACTGAATGTCCTGATGTGAAAAGCTCCGGGGCTGCCTCTCAGCCCACACTCTTCATCCTCCTGGGTCTCCCTAACCTAATCCTGGCAGGGAGGGTTAGAGGCTCACCTCTATCTCAAGGCTCTGGGATGTTCTTCAGTGACCTAGTAACTTGAACACTGAGCCCAGCCTGGCTCAAACTTCCTGAAATGCTGTAGTGGAGGTCTAACAGAAAGTTCAGGCAACAGGAGAAACAACTTCCTCTCTAAGATTTCAGGCTGGAAGACAACTTAAGAGGTGGGGCAGCACTGATGGCTGATGTGGCTGTGTGGCTATGTGTGAGTCCTACGCTTGAATTCCCACACCAGGGAGAAGTCCCATGGCACCAAGGACAGCTCCAGTACTATGGTATCTCTCTCTTTCCTTCTCTCCTTCTCTCTCTCTCTCTCTCTCTCTCTCTCTCTCTCTCTCGCTTCACCACCTGTGAAGTGACTCCTCTGCAGGTGGGAAGCCTGGGACTTGAACTGGGATCCTGATGCAGGTCGGTGCACTTTCTACCATGTGTGCTTAACCCATTGCACCACCTCCCGGCCCCCTCCTTCTCTCCTTCGGTTCCTCTCTCCCTCTCCCATGTCCCTATCCCCCTCCTACCTTCTCTTCCTTTTTCCTCCACCTCTCCTCTTCATCCCTCTCTCCTACACTGGCCCTCTCCTTCTCCAAATCTCTCTCTCTCTCTCTCTCTCATTGTTTTGCTCTCTCCTCTTCTCACTATCTCCCTCCTCTCTCTCTCTCTTTCTCTCTCTCTGTTTCTATCTCTGAAATAAGAACATAAAACGTCAGCCTTATAGTAATAAGTTCATACATGAATGAGGATGCCTCACAAAAATGTATGTATGTATTTGTTGGGTTTCACACATACATGATTCTGTCTTGACACTTTCATTATTTTAATGAGAGAAAGAGAGAGAAAGAGAGAGGAGAAAGGGGCCAGGTGGAGCTGCACTTAGTGCACAAGGACCCCGATTCAAGCCTGTGGTCCCCATCTGTAGGGGAAGCTTCTTCATGAATGGTGAAGGAGGGCTGTGGGTGTTTCTCTGTCTATATCACTATCTCTCCTCTCTCCTCTCTTAATTTCTCTATGTCTCTATCCAATAATAAATAAGTAAATAAAATAGTTAATAAAAGAGAGAGAGAGAGAGAGAGAGAGAAGCCTTCAGACCTGTTTAACTGCTCATGAAACCCTTCCCTGCATGTGGGGAATAGGAACTTGAACCCTAGTCTTTTTGATGTACCAGGTGAGTCACTGCCCTACTCCCGAAGATGATATATTTTTATTTTATTAATTTTATTTTAGCTTAGTTTATGCCTTGAGGTTTATCACTGAGACTCAGTGTGGGTACTATGAATCCACCGCTCCTGGTGGCCATTTTCTTTTTTTCATTTTATTGGATAGAACAAAGAGAAATTGATAGAGGAAGTGGAGATAGAGAGGGAGAAATAAAGAGAGACACATGTAGACTTGCTTCACCACTTGTGAAGTGCCCCCTCCCACCCCTGCAGGTGGGGAGCCAGGAACTTGAATCCAATTCCTTACACTGATCCTTGTGCTTGGTACCATGTGCGCTTAACTGGGTTTACCTCCACCCAGTCCTCAAGATAATATCTTTAAAGAGGTGACATAAATGAAGTCAAGGGTGGACCCTACTTTGACCCCACTGTTGTCCCTAGAGGGAGGGGTTGGAATACAGACAGACAGGGCTGTATAGACAGAGGGAAGTGACCCCCAAATGAGCAGACACGGAGATGCTTCTGAAACAGATTCGTCTTCACTGCATCAGAAAGCACCAACCCCAGTGGCCCCCTCACTTCAGACTTGCAGGCTCCAGATCTCGGGGGAGAAGAATGTGTAAGTCTCAGCCACCCAGGCTGTGGTCTTTGGATATAGCATCCTCAGCAAAGGGATATGAGATGTTTAACTTCAGTGAGCAGTTGAGCTCACTCTGCAATTTTTGTTTCTCAGTCAGATGGGCTGAGTCATCCTGAGGTTTCTTTTTCTGGGAGATGAAGTATCTGGCTTGATGCTATCATTCTTCTTTTCTCAGCCTGATCAGTCCATCATGAGTTGACCCATTGATACTCTTTCTACCCAGTTCCTTTCTGTGGTCCATTTAGATGAAAGAGAGAAGGGATTTGCCATCACCCTGCAGAGGAAGATAAGATACTGCTATTCACAAAATTCTCCTTGGGTAAGAGCTTGGAGTCTTCCCTTGTTCGAAGTCATGTGCATGTGCACCATTAGCACCAGCACCTCTGTGACCAGCTTAAAAGGCAGCAGTCAGACCCCCAGTGCCTTAGGTGACCTTGGAGGAAAAAGTACCACTGCATTACAATAACAGTCTGCTCATCTAGGTCACATGCAACCAAGAAGCTCTCGTAGGTGAATGGTTGTGTTCCATGCCACCAGCCATCAACCATGGACATATTCTGGCTGCCTAAGTTCCTCTAGCCCTGATGTAAGACCTCCATCTGTCCACAGAGAACCTGCATGCTGACAGGTTCTTTTCTCTCTCCAAAAGCTAACTGAATGACCCCTTCTGGTCAGGAGTTATCCTGAATCCCTGTATCCTTTTTTTTTTTTTTTTAATTGCTACCAGGGTTGTTGCTGGGACTTGATAAAAGCAGTACAAATCCACCGCTTTGGCAGGCCATCTTTTCCTTTCTATTTTATTTGATAAGACAGAGAGAAATTGAGAGAAAAAAAAAAAGAGAAAAAGAGGGAGGGGGGTGGGCAGTGGCACACTCAGTTAAAGCACACACAATGCAGATTCCAGTTAAAGCATACAGATAACCGAACACAAGGACCCAGGTTTGAGCCTCCACTCCCCGCCCGCAGGGGCAGGGGAGGGTGTTCATAAGTGGTCAATCAGTTCTTCAACTGTCTATCTTTTTCTGTTCCTCTCTATTTCCTACTCTCCTCTCAATTTCTGTCCTATGAAAAGCAAAATGAAAAAAAAAAAAAAAGGAATAAAAAAATGGCTACCGGGGACAATGGATTCATAGTGTCAGCATCAAGTCCCAGCAATAACCTTGGAGGCAATAGGAGAGAGACACCTAAAGACTTACTTTATCACTCATGAAGTACCCCCCTTATAGGTGGGGAAAGTGGGCTTAAACTGGGGTCCTTGTGTTTGGTAATGTGTAAACTCAACCCAGCACATCACAGCCCTCCCCCCCTCTCCCTCCCCCTCTCCCCCCTCTCCCCCCTCCCTGCTCTCCCCCCTCTCCCCCTCCCTCCCCCCACCCCTCCTTCCCCCTCTTTCCCTCCCCCCTCTCCCCCTCTCTCTCCCTCTCACCCTACCCTCCCTCCCTCTCCCTTCCTCTACCCCCCTCTCCCCCTCCCCCTTCTCCCCCCTCTCCCCCTCCCCCTTCTCCCCCCTCTCCACCTCCCTCTCCCTCCCTCTCCCCCTCCCCCCTCTCCCCCCCTCTCCCCCTCCCTCTCCCTCCCTCTCCCTCCCTCTTCCACTCCCCCTCTCCCCTCCCTCTCCCTCCCTCTCCCTCTCCCTCCCTCTCCCTCTCCCTCCCTCTCCCTCCCTCTCTCCCTCTCCCCCTCTCTCCCTCTCCCCCTTCTCCCCCTCCCTCCCTCTCCCTCCTGCTTCCTCCCCCTCTCCCTCCCCCCCCCCTCTCTCTCTCTCTCTCTCTCTCTATATATATTATATATATATATATATATATATATATATATATTCTGCATGGGATTCAATATAAAGATACATATGAATGAGGCCGAGCCTGTTTTTGTTTATTGTTGTTGATGCCATCATTGTTGGATAGGACAGAGAGAATTGGAGAGAGGAGGGAAAGACAGACAGGGGAGAGAAAGACAGACACCTGCAGACCTGCTTCACCACTTGTAAGGTGGCTCCCCTGCAGATGGAGAGCTGGGGGCTCGAACCAGGTTCCTTATGCTGATCCTTGCGCTTTGTGCCACATGTGCTTAACCCGCTGTACTACTGCCCTACTCCCTGGTTTCTTTTTTTAAAGTTATCTTTCCTGAGCTATTGTTTGACCCTAGATATTTTTGTCACCACTGGGGCATTATTACTTTGGTCTGTGTTAGAGAGAGAGAGAGGGAGAGGGAGAGGGAGAGGGAGAGGGAGAGGGAGAGGGGAAGGGGGAGAGGGGGAGAGGGAGAGAGGGAGAGAGGGAGAGAGGGAGGCAGAGGGGGGAGAGAGGGAGAGAGGGAGAGAGAGAGAGAGAGGGGGGGAGAGAGGGAGAGGGGGAAAGGGGGGGGAAAGAGGGAGAGAGGGAGGGAGGGAGGGAGGGAGGGGAGAGGGAGAGAAGAAGAGAGGGAGAGGGATAGGGGGAGAGGGAGAGGGGGAGAGGGAGAGAAGGAAAGAGGGAGAGAGGGAGAGGGAGAGAGGGAAAGGGAGAGAGGGAGAGGAAGAGAGGGAGAGGGGGAGAGGGAGAACAGGGAAGCTTGGGTCACTGGTGTGGCAAGTCAGACACACTATCCAGGTGAGCTATTTTGCCAGCTCAACCTGACCCCATATATATGGATTAAGTTGCCCTGTGTACTGACAGTGACTGTAAATCAAACTCCATCCCACCTGATTTTCATTCCCAAGGAATGGGATTGTTCCTTTTCCAAACAGACTTCTTTCTCTGTGCTTCATGAAGTGCCCTATATTAAGCAGGGAGATGGGGGCCAGGTGGTGGTGCACCTGATTAAGTGCTCACATTACAGTGAGCAAGATGGCAACCCCCTGGTCCCTACCTACAGGAGTAAAATCTTCCCAAGTGTTTAGTCAGGCTGTAGCTCAGTGGGCTAAGCGCAGGTTGTGCAAAGCAGAAGGACCAGCATAAGGATCCAGGTTCCAGCGCCCAGCTCCCAGCCTGCAGGGGAGCAGCTTCACTAGTGGTGAAGCAGGTCTGCAAGTGTCTATCTTTTTCTCCCCCTCCTCTCTCCATTTCTCTCTGTCCTATCCAACAATGATGACATCAATAACTACAACAATAAAACAACAAGGGCAATAAAAGGGAATAAATAAATACATATTTAAAAAATTAAAGAAAAAAAAAAGCTTCCCAAGTGGTAAGTTTGAGCTGCAGTTGTCTCTGTCTTTTTCCCTTTCTATCTTCCATTCCTCTTTCAATTTCTGTCTCTACCCAATAGTACATAATAAAAATTTTAAAAAATAATTTATATGTATAAAAAAAGGAATGAGGGAGTCAGGCTGTAGCGCAGCGGGTTAAGCGCAGGTGGCACAAAGCACAAGGACCGGAATAAGGATCCCGGTTCGAACCCCAGCTCCTCACCTGCAGGGGAGTCGCTTCACAGGCGGTGAAGCAGGTCTGCAGGTGTCTATCTTTCTCTCCCCCTCTCTGTCTTCCCCTCCTCTCTCCATTTCTCTCTGTCCTATCCAACAAAGACGAAAACAACAATAATAACTACAACAATAAAACAACAAGGGCAACAAAAAGGGAATAAATAAAAAAATAAATATTAAAAAAAAGAAATGTTTAATTACAAAAAAGGAATGAGATGCCATAGCTTGGGGTCCCCATACATTGACCAAGCCCCCGAGGGGTTCTGGGAATAGAATGACCATAGGGGGTTATATGGAGAACAAGTCATTTCTCACCAAATTCATGATGACACCTCATTTGCTCTTTCAGGTTAATATGTTATTTTCATTGAAGCAAAATTCATTATGGCTTACTTAAAGCTTAATGCCTCACCTCAACTGTAATTAAGTCTTGTTTTATTTTCACTTTCCTTCTGTGTTCTAAAACCACCTTTTATAACCACCCTGTTGACCTTACAGAATCCAAATCACCCTTCAGGATTGCTTCTATTCATCTCCCCTTTGTGCTGGGAGAGATATAATAAGATTAAGTACCTTATCCAGATGTGGGGAAAAATCAACACATTCAGATCCCATGGTAAAATTTCCTAAATTCAGGGATTAATTTTCTGTGGGGAAAATTTACAAGTTGGGTGATCTTTGAATGTTCTATTCCTTCTGTCTAGACCTCTCTTAACTCAACTCCACTGTATATTTTAACTTAAAAAAAAATAAAGGCATGTCTCAGAGTCTATAATTCAAGAATGAATTCGGTCTAGAAACAATATTTTTCACAAGTTAAAGTTTTGGGTTTTTTTTTTTTATTAATTAATTTTATTTTGTTGCCTCAAAATTTTTATCATCTCTGGGGCTTGGTAGCACTACAAACCCACTGCTCCTGGCAGCCATTTTTTTTCCCATTTTATGGGATAGAACAGAAAGAGATTGAGAGAAGAGGAAGGGAAGAGGAAGGTAGAAAGATAGGCATCTGCAGACCTGTTTTATTTCTCTTAAAGCCTCCCCCCTTCAGGTAGGGAGCAGGGCTAGAACCTAGATGCTTATGCAGGTCTTTGTACTTAGTACTATGTGTGCTTGTTAAGGTAGGCACCGCCTGACCCCTCCCCCCCCCCCAGTTAAGGAGTCTTTATTCTTAATTTTTTAAAAAATATTTATTTATTTATTTATTCCCTTTTGCTGCACTTGTTGTTTTATTGTTAAGTTATTACTGATGTCATTGTTGTTGGCTAGGTCAGAGAGAAATGGAGAGAGGAGGGGAAGACAGAGAGAGGGAAAGATAGACACCTGCAGACCTGCTTCACCGCCTTTGAAGAGACTCCCCTGCAGGTGGCGAACTGGGGGCTCGAACCAGGATTCTTACGCCAGTCCTTGTGCTTTGTGCCACCGGCATTTAACCCACTGTGCCACTGTCTGACTCCCATAGAGTCTTTATTTTTTTATGAGATGACTGTGGAGGAAAGCACAGAAGCCAAAGAGTTTCTTGGTCCCATCAAATCTAACAATAAATATGTGTAGGTCCTTCATTCTCCAGCTGAACCTGCAGCTTGAAAGGATTAAACCTTTGAAATCACTTTTTTTTTTTAAATTTTTAATTTATTTCTTTATTGGGGAATTAATGTTTTACATTCAACAGTAAATACAATAGTTTGTACATGCATAACATTCCCCAGTTTCCCATTTAACAATACAACCCCCACTATGTCATTTATCATCCTTCATGGACCTGAAAGCACTTTCTATACTCTGTAATTTATTTCCTTTTTTTTTTTTAACCTGCTTCACTGCCTGTGAAGCGACTCCCCTGAGGTGGGGAGCCAGGGATTTGAACCGTGATCCTTAAGTCGGTCCTTGCGCTTTGTGCCACGTTCACTTTACCACTGTGCTACCACCCAGACTCCCCACTCCGTATTTTCATTAGAATTTTTCAGTCAGGGTAATGATGGAGAGAGCTTTAAGTCACTCAGCTGTCCAAGCTTATTTCTCTGCAGGCCATGGAAGAGTTCTCTCCAATTCCATGACTCCTGGATTTATTTTTATATTATTATTCACGATTTATACTAAATTGCTATTCCACACCACTGCTAACACCAGAGTTCTTTTTTTATATATTTTATTTTATTTATTCATTCCCTTTTGTTGCCCTTGTTGTTTTATTGTTGTAGTTATTATTGTTGTTTTCGTCGTTGTTGGATAGGACAGAGAGAAATGGAGAGAGGAGGGGAAGACAGAGAGGGGGAGAGAAAGATAGACACCTGCAGACCTGCTTCACCGCCTGTGAAGCGACTCCCCTGCAGATGGGGAGCCGGGGTTCGAACCGGGATCCTTATGCCGGTCCTTGTGCTTTGTGCCACCTGCGCTTAACCCGCTGCGCTACAGCCCGACTCCCCTAACACCAGAGTTCTATGTCCCCATTCCCTCCATTGGAAACTGCAGTGGTTTTCCCAAGGTCACAGATATGGGTTGACTTATATTTCTATAACTATCTATCTATCTGTATATATATTTGCCCCCTCTTTTTTTTTTCCTATGGTCTTACCTTCACTTCCTTTTTAAAGTCATACTTACACTTACCACTACTTCTGAATGTCTTTCATTTGTTTTCCTCTGTTGTTTTCGCCGGGCTGGCTAAAACAACATAACCCGGAGAAAACAACATATGGCTCCTACAACGTGGGACTGAACCTGCGCAACTCCCAGATAAGTGAAGACTTTGCCTACCTATGCACTATGGTCTTCTCTTCTACTTATGAAGAGGTTTGCCAAAGTCTCTACTGTTTCATTATGAGACAGTTTCTCTGTCTCTGGAACATTTTACTCTGGGCCACACTTCGGTTCCCTGACCGGGAACTTTGGTTTCTTATGACCAGGATCATAGAGCTTGGGAGATGCACGGAGATTTCTCCTTGGACTTTCTGGATTCCCTCTCTCATGTTTCCTGAGGAAAAGGACTACATTTTGCTCTGGGCCACAGTTTGGTTCTTTATGACCGTGATCGTAGACCTTGGGATATGCATGGGGATTTCCCTTGGGACTTTCTGGACTTCTTCTCGAATGTTTCCCATGGAGAAGGACTACTCTAATTTGAAGAACATTCTCGAGTACCCTGGCAGTTCCCAAGTATGGAGACACGTGGTTAGTTCTACTCTCCTGACTGGATTCTTTCTTCGATGGGAAGATGCTTTTAAAAATGGGTGCCTGAAGCAATCCAGCAGGAACAGTCAGAAGCACCCTAAATGGAATTTCAAGGAGCTTTTCGGACTAGGACGCCCTCCGGAGACTCTTAATCCTACATGGTGAGATCTTGATAATCTGGTTCAAGTTGCGTTTCATAAGAGAATGATTTGAATGACTGAATTTTTGTTTGACATTGACTTAAAAAAAAAAAATGCTGGACACAGCCATGATTTCTAGAGACATCCAGAAACAATCCAAAAAATTGTTTTTTCCCTCCTTTGATTTCTCTTTTACGTCTTAACATGAATCTGAAACATTTAATCCTGAAAACTGTATGAGTTATGGGTGGGGCAGATAGTGCAAAGATTATGTTAATTATTCTCATGCCTGAGGCTTTTAACTGTGGTTCTTCTGTTTACCTTTCCACATTTTATTGAGTTTAAACTGTTTAAACAACCTTAAAATCATACTAGAAAGGACTTCCAATTATAATGGAGTTATCAATTATAGTAAATTTCTAATCTGCTACAAGTTTTGTTTGACAAGTAAGTGAATTTCAGCTGTCAAAGTCTTCACATGAAAAAGCATCCACTCAAATGGAATTCCTGGAAATCCATTTGGATCCTGTTCTCTGACATCACCCACAAGATGGAATGACTACAACACACCCCCGGAAACCAATGAGGTGACCTGGCACGACCTGAAGAAACAGATTCACAGACTCCAAAGCTCACTCTCTACAGAAAAGCAGAATTCTGGTAGCCGACATTCCCCATCAAGACAGATGTGCAGCATTTCATCCTCTGGCATTTTCTTCTGTGGTCAGCTACTTTGGACTGACACCTCCATCGGACTTACTGATACACGCTGCTGTGTTTCTCAAAGACTAACTTCAGCCAATTGCCTTGAGACTTTATAGACCATGTCCCCTCACCTGCAGGCTCTGCCCCAGAGGTAGAAAACTCCCCCTCCTTATTAGGTTATGTCCACAGAGGCATGAAGCGCCCCAAGAGGCAAGAGATGCCCCCAGAGGCATGAAGCGTTCCCAGAGGCAAGAAATGCCCTTTCGCCTGCTAGGCCTTGCCCTTTGAGGCAAGAAATGTTCCCCTTGGCATCACACTGGTTATTGCTGCTCGCCTATTTTGTTTTCCATGTCTTATGCCAGTTCTTTTGAAAACACCTGTACGATATAGGTTTCTGTTCACCCAACAATGGCCATTAGTTAAAAAGAAAGGGGGGATTGTTGGTATGCATGAGACCCCTTCTGTTTCATTTGGTTTAAATCCCCCCTGCTTAACACTATTCTATTTACATAACCACTTCATTCTATGTACATAACCACTGTTAACAAGCACTACCCTCCCCCCCAGGGCATTGGTGGTTCAGTGATAGGATTCTCGCCTGCTCCACCCCCTCCTTGTCACACTCTGATTTTCACCAGTCACTTTTCTCTCCACCCTCTGTATGTCACATCCTGTTTCCACCCTACTTGGCAAGTATATATAAAGACAGCATTGTGAGTTTTAGGGTACTTTACCTTGAGTTTAGCTTAGCTCGGCTTAGATTGGGCTGCGTCCTGCATGAATAAAGAGATACTGCCTACAGCTCAACCATGAGTCCCTGGTCGTCTGTTACCCACCCGTGAAGCCAGCCCGGTGAAAACAACATAACCCATCGAAAACATCATTCCTCCTCTTCTTTCTTTGGGTCCTGCTGGAATAGAAGTTCAGAGCCCTCTTATCATCTTCCCCTAACATTTCTCCCTTTCTGGAATTATGTGCCCAAATTTTCTTTTGGGGTTTCAGAAGGTGGTGGTTCTCACTTCTGTAATTGTTTCTCCACTGGACATGGGCGTTTGCGGTTGGACCTGTACCCCCAGACTGTTTCTATCTTTCCCTAGTGGGGCAGGGCTCTGGAGAGAGTCCTGGATTCATGATTCTATGCCCTTTCCAACTGATTATGCAGCATTTCAAATATGGAAATGAATTCCACGGATGAGAAGCAATCATTCACCCATGGGCCAAGGCCTCATCTTCACTCACACACCAGTCTGGAAGAAATTCAACCAGAAAGGCCATGCTTACCAGAGATAAAGGCCAGTCCGCTCAGGGCTGTGGGGCCAGGTGTTCTGCCCTGAAGCTATTGCAGAAACAGCTGCATTAAGGTGGGAAGGCACGCCATCCTGCCAGGCTCCTGTGATGCATTCCAGCTCCCAGAGAGAAAGGCCAAAAGTCTGCCTTAGAAACACACCTTTGTTTCCATTCTCACATAAGCAAAATCAGAAAGCTCAGGATGCAGCAGTTTAATTTGAGTATGCAAATTATTATGCCCCTAACTCCCTCCTGTGTTGTCCAGGTAGTGCCTTACTTACAGGAGAGGAAAGCACTGCTCAGAAAAGGGTATGTGTGTTGGGGGTGGGGGTGGGGAGGCTCTCAGCCATCAAAACGGGAAGGATGAGGAAGGAGGCAGCAGCCCCTGATTCTCTACAGCAACCAGTGGGTAAGGGTTATAAGGGCATCAGGGCAGCTGTTGTCACTTGCTGACATCATTCAACACATTTTGCATGTGAGATGGCTTTGGTTGAGTGGTGTCTCTTGAACATGGCTGAAAAGGGAAGAGTGTGCATTCAGAATTATTATTATTATTAATTTTGTAAATGCATCCTGGTATACTTGCAATAAAGTGTCTCTTTTAAATGTACTTTTTTTTTTCTTCCACCAGGGTTATTGCTGGTGCTCGGTACTGGCAGTCTGAATCCACTGTTCCTAGTAGTCATTTTTTTCTTTCTTCCTTCTTTCCTCCCTCTCTTTCTTTCCTTCTCTCTCTTTCTTCCTATTTTATTTTGATAGGACAGAGATAAATTGAGAGGGCAGGGGGAGATATAGAGGGAATTCTCTCTCTCTCTCTCCCTTTCTTCCTATTTTATTTGAATAGGACAGAGATAAATTGAGAGGGCAGGGGGAGATGTGGAGGGAAATTAAAAGATAAGACACCCGCAGCCTTGCTCCACTCACTGGTAAAGGCCTCATCCTCACACTGCCCCTCTGGCAGGTGGGTGGTGGGGCTATGCTAATGTATCTCTTACCCAGGTGTGCCACCACCTGGCCCCTAATCTGCAGTTTTATGATGTATAGAAAATACCTGCAAGTGGTAAAACTACCACTGTGATTAGGATATAGAACAGGTCCATTGGTAACAACTGAAAGCAAGATTCACAGAAGCCCAAACATTCTCAGCTCTAGAGCAGTGTTTCTGGGACCCATAGGTCTGGGATATATGGAAGCCAGACATCTATATTTCCAATATTCTCCCGGGTAGAACTGAGGCTATTTGTATCCATAGCATATTACAACTCAAAGGAGGCTAAAAGATCCTGGTTCAAATCCCCTTCCACAACCTCAGATCTTAGGCACATGTGTACTGAAATTCACCTTGCCCCAGAATGGAAATAAACTCAGAATTAATAAATGCAGTAAGATTGTCACACCTCCATCACTCAGAACATGATACCGACTGCTAGCATGTGAATAGGTAGGTCACATTGTCCCCAAAGCAAACATCTGTCCAGACATTACACTTGTGGTACTGAATTTTGCTACTAAAGGACATGGGGTGATTTTCCGATTTCTTACAGAGATCACTCTAAATGAGGAACTGGATGCATTTGTGTCCGGTTAGAATCATTTACTACCCTGCTGCAGCCACCAAACATTTTGTTATTTTGCTCAGCCTAGTGATGATACTACTTATAATAAAACTTTCTATGATACCCCCCCCAAAAATATAATGTTAGCTTGAGAGGTCGATGTCTAGATAAACGAGAAGCTTATTCTAAAACCTCTGGGGAGTGGGGGGCAGACAGAGGGCCTGGGTGGTTGTGAGCCTGGTTGAGCACACACTTTAACATACACCAGGATGTGGGTTTGAGCCTCTGTTCCCCATCTTCAGGAGGGATGCTTCAGGAGTGATGAAGCCATTTGCAGGTATTTGTCTTTCTCCCTCTCTATCTCCCCTCCTCCCCTCCCCATTTCAATTTTTCTCTGTCCTATTAAAAAATAAATAAAAGGGATCCAGGTTTGAGACACTGCTCCCCACCTGTATCAGATAGACTTCCCTGGTGGCAAAACAGGTCTGCCTGTAACTATCTTTCTCTTTCCCTCTATCCCCCACCCCTCGTCTCTCATGTTCTTTCTGTCCTATCCAAAAAATTGGTGAAAAAATGGATGCCAGTAGCAGTGGATTTATAGTGCCAGCACCAATCCCCAGATCTAACACTAGTAGCAATATGCTTTTCAGCCACCAAATTGCAGATGTTCACATGATGCCAATCTGGCCTCCCTGGGCATGACCTTGTACGTCCTGGAACCTCACCTCCCCAGAGCCCTGCCCCACTAGGGAAAGACAGAAACAGTCTGGGGGTATGGATCCACCTGCCAACACCCATGTCCAGTGGAGAAGCAATGACAGAAGCCACAATTCCCACCTTTTGTGTCCCATGATGATCCTGGGCCCACACTCCCAAAGGGATAAAGAATAGGGAACCTCCTAATAGGGGGAGGGTATGGAACTCTGGTGGTAGGAATTGAATTGTATGGAACTGTAACCCTCTTATCCCACAGTCTTGTCAATCATTATTAAAACACTAATAAAATAAATATATGAATAATTAACACATAAATAAAATTTCTGTATGGTAAGGGAGGTCCAGGGAATGGGAAGATTTTTGGTCTGATGAAGCAGACTCCCAGCTTAGAAGTGGACTCTTCCTGGAAAGCTCACATACAGCCTGGGGATTACAGTCAGCAGCACTATAGCATATGCTTGAAAATTTCTCTGTACAAGTGGGAAAAGTGAAAATAATTCTATGAGGTGATAAAGATGCTTCTTGAACCTTACTTAAATAATCTATTTTGCATATCAGATTGTAACTTTAATTTCATGTGATGGTATCTATCATGGTGTACTACTACATCTGAAAACGCATAATCCTAAAGTAAATAATACTAAAGAGGGGACCAGGTGGTGGACTACCTGGTCCCATGCACAAAGTATGAAATGCAAGGACCCAAGTAAAGATGCAGCTTTGAGCCCCTGGCTCCCTACTTGCAGGGGTCACCATCGCCCCCTCTTCTCTCAATTTCTCTCTGACCTATCCAATAAAAATGCAGGAAATGGCTGCCAGGAGCAGTGGATTCATAGTGCAGGCACTGAGACCCAGCAATAGTCCTGGAGACAAAAAGATAGAAAGAATGAATGTGTGAACTCTCAATGTGTGGACTTTCTCAAAAGCCTAGACCAAGTAGATCAGAAGCAACCAATGACAAAGCTACATACAAGATACTGGGTACTGTACAACAAACCCTAACAAAAGGACTTTTCAAAGTTAACTCAATTACCAAATAATGTGATGATAACATTAACTATCCATTGTCTTTTTGAACCCTAAAACAACAGGAACCTCACATCTCCACTATAGAGCTTATATTTCCCCTAGTCCTGGAACCTTAGGATAGGGCCCACTTTCCCGCATGCTTCCCCCAATCCATATCAAATAATATTGCATCTGCCGATCACAACCTAATCAACACAACAATTACCACCTCAACATGCTTCAGCTCAGGCTGTGTCCAGAGACTTCAGGTGTGGAATGACAACCCTTCAGCTTCATTACTTGGGTGAGACCTTTCCTTTCATAGGATTCTCTAATTCCATCCCAGGTGGTTCACTTTCTAACAAAGTCCCAAAACCTAGATATAAACCAGTTTCTGTGAGAGAGAGCATGTTCACACGTATCCATAAACTAGTGCAAAATATATACCTAAAAGCAGAAGTACACTAGAGTTTGCAGTGAGTACCCCCCTAACACTTCCTCTCCACTATACCAACCTTTGGGTCCATGATTGCTCAACAATTTGTTTGGCTTTGTATGTTAACTCTCTTTTCAGCCACCAGGTTCCAAATGCCATCAGGATGCAGGCCAGGCTTCCCTGGACTGAGACCCCACCAATGTGTCCTGGAGCTCTACTTCCCCAGAGCCCCACCCTACTAGGGAAAGAGAGAGGCAGACTGGGAGTATGGACCAACCAGTCAATGTCCATGTTCAGCGGGGAAGCAATTACAGAAGCCAGATCTTCCACCTTCTGCAACCCACAATGACCCTGGGTCCATGCTCCCAGAGGGATAGAGAATGGGAAAGCTATCAGGGGAGGGGATGGGATATGGAGAGTGAGAGGTGGGAATTGTGTTGAGTTGTACCCCTCCTACCCTATGGTTTTGTTAATTTATCCCTTCTTTTTTTTTAATTTATCCTTTCTTAAATAAAATATAAATTTAAAAAAAATAAAGAATGAATGCAAGAAAGAGAGAGAGAGAGAGAAAGAGAGAGAGAGAAAGAAAGGGAAAAAATAAAGGAAGCAAGGAAGAGAGGGAGGGAGGGAGGGAGGGAAGGAAAAAAGAAGGGAAAATAACACTAAAGAGTTTCCAATACGACAAAAATAAATAAACAGGCTCATAGAGGGAATGCAGACATTGCTGTAGGTCCTACCTAAGTGTTGTTTTACACTGTATGTCTATAAAAGAGCAAAGGAAGAGGGCTGGGGATTGCTCTTCTAGTAGCGTGCACACTTCCCACACTTCCCCATGTGGGAAGACCCAGATTCAAGTCCTAGAACACCACATAAGAGTCCCATGCAAAGAGGTCAGATATACTGTGTCTCCTTCCCTCTGTATCTAATTGGAAATGCCATGGTCTACCAGAAAAGATGAAGTCACATAGACCAGAAATCCCAGCAAATCCCTGGGGACAAAAACAAATAATCATCAAGCAAACAAACAAATGGTAATATTATTCTGTTTTTGAGTCTGGGGATCCCTTGAGTTTCTGATTTTCAAGGAATTATAATCTACTTAGTCTAAGAAAGAAAATCATTGATGATCTTGGCAAGTCAAACACTTGATGTTAAGGGTGTTGCCTATTCTTTGGATATAACCACTATGAGTTACAGAAATTTAGAAAGCTGTGGGCCAGGTGGTGGCACACCTGGTAAAGCACACACTTCACCATGTACAAAGATCCTGGTTCATGCCCCAGCTCTCCCCACCAGCAGTGGGGGAAGCTCATAAGTGGTGATGCAAGTCTACATGTGTGTTATTTTTCTCTTCTTCTTTATCTCTCCCTCCAGTCTCAATTTCTATCTGACCTATCTGATAAATGAAAGAAATAGAAACCAGGGAGAAAGAAAGAAATGAATGAAGAGAGAGAAGAGGAGAAAAGAGAAAAGGAGAGGAGAGGAGAGGAGAGGAAGAGGGGGGGAGAGGGGAGAGGAGGGGAGGGGAGGGGAGAAGAGGAGAGGAGAGGAGAGGAGAGGAGAGAAGAGAAGAGAAGAGAAGAGAAGAGAAGAGAAGAGAAGAGAAGAGAAGAGATGTTGGTATGCTTCTAAAAACTCCTTCTGTTTCATTAGTTTAATCCCTCCTGCTTAACACTATTCTATTTACATAACCACTTCATTCTATTTACATAACCACTGTTAACAAGCACCACCCTCCCTCCAGGGCATTGGTGGTTCAGTGGTAGAATTCTTGCCTGCTCCGCCCCCCTCTCCTTGTCACACCCTGATTTTCACCAGTTACTTTTCTCTCCACCCTCTCTGCATGGCATCCTGTTCCCACTCTACTGGGATAGTATATTTATAAGGACAAGATTGTAATAGTTTAGCTTAGCTTGGTATAGATTGCGCTGCGTCCTACATGAATAGATACTGCGTACAACCCAGCCATGAGTCCCGGGTCATCTGTTACCTGCCCGTGAAGCCAGCTCGTTGAAAACAACAAAGAGAGAAGAAAAAGACAAGGGAAAGGAATGGGATGGGAGGGGATGGGATGGGATGGGATGGGATGGGATGGGATGGGATGGGATGGAATCAAACGGAAAGGGAAAAAAATGGGAAAAATGGATGTCTGGAGTGATGGATTCATAATGAAGGCACCCAGCCTTGACAAATATCCCTGGTGGCAACAAAAATAGAGGAATAAATATAGTTCTACCTATTAGTGGTGTCAGGGATCAAACCTGGGACCTCTCTCATGCAAGTTCTGTGAGCTGCTCTTTCATTAACTCCTTAGTCCCAGACTGCAATTTTGAGTTATACTTGAAGACATTAGATATCCCTAGCCAGATGTCAAGGACACAGTAAGATAGCAATCATGAGAAAAAGATTGAGGCCAGAACCATAAAGAAGACACAACAAGGAGGGGAGTGGAAGTTATACTCAGTATGTAAGTGAGACATTAATAGAGAGAAATATGAACTTTGCAGAGTTTCAGTGAAGGAGAAAAAAAAAAAAAACAACAGTCAAACAAAAATGGAGAGACAAAGGAGTCAAGAGTGGCAGAAGAACCAGACATGTTCCCTGGAGGAGGATGGTGTTTCAGAAAATAGACAGTGTCAAGAAAGACAGACATTAACTGCTGCTGGAGGGCTTATTCAAAGGAGAGCAGAGCATGGCTCCTGGAATTGGGTACAAGGACAAAGTCATTGGTGACCTCAGCAAGAGAATGGTCATCTAAGAAGGTCCCAGTGGAAGCTAAAGCATCTAGGATTCCTACCAAGGAAAGATGCTTGCTAGCTGCTGCTAACATAAAAGAAATTTGGTTTAGTTTGGTATAAAGTAATGCAGTCATGTTCAGAGTATAAAGTAGGGGAAAGAAGGAAATACAAAAGGTGACATAGAAGCTATGTTTTAGAGGAATCATAACTAAATGGACTGTTGTCTAAAGACCTTCCCTACAGTAATCTGCTAGTTCCTGAGTTGTCTCTCTTGTTGAAAGCTGTTATTCTTTTAAATTTACTCCAGGACATTTGGATTATTCTTCATGGATTGGGATTAATATTATTTTTTATCTAGACCTTTCCAAACAAATAAATAGCAGTATATCACTGACAGTTAAACAGTAGGTGGAGAGAAGGAGAGAAAAATGAAAGCGAAAGCAGAGGAGACCATTTGTTCTATTAATTTCAGGAGTTTCTGAGTCTTGTAGTAATGTATAGGTTTCTCTAAATATTTTCATTGTCAAGATGGAAGCATTGACATAGAAGGTTTTTTTTTCCCTTCCATTTTTAATGCATTTTGGGTGGTTAATATTTTATAGGAAAGCTGTTGACACATAGATATAGTTTCTCATCTTCAACAGCAGGCATCTGTAGGACATTCATTCTCCCAAATTAAGTCCCTGTCCACCATCACGTGTCATGACTCCAAAGCCGTCTCCTGCCTCTCCCTCCCTTTCCCAACAGAAATCTTTTTCTTTGGCGCAATACACCTCCACCAAGCCCAACTTTCAAGTTGTTAATTGTAGCTACTCTCAAGTTGCCTCTTTCTCTTAGTCCTTGCCCACAGTGTAATTCCTGTGAGCATTTCATGTTCAAGAGTGACCTCTTCTCTCTATCTCTCTCCCTCTCTCTGTCTGTCTCTTTCTCTCTCTCTCTATCTTTCTTTCTCTCTCACTCTTTTTTCTCTTTCACTCTCCCTTTCTCTCTCCATCTTTCTCTCTCACTCTCTCTCTTTCTCTCTCTCTTTCTTTCTCTTCCACTCTCTCCCTCCCTCTCTCTCTGTCTCTCTCTCGCTCTTTCTCTCCCTCTCTCCTGCTCTCCCTCCCTCTCCCTCTCTCTTTAATAAATAAATAAAGTATTTTTTTTTTACTTTTTAAAATTTATATATTGGGGGATTAATGGTTTTTAGTCAACAATAAAAATGCAATAGTTTGCACATGCATAATATTTCCACACAACAATACAGCCCCCACAAGGTCCTCCTCTGCCATTATGTTCCAGGACCTGAGTCCTCCCCTACCCCAGAGTCTTTTACTTTGATGCAATAAATCAAATCCAGTCCAAACCCTGCTTTGTGTTTGTAGTTCAACTTTCTTTTTCTTTTTCATAATTGGATTCATTTCATTGAAGTTGCCTTTAAAATTTAGATGGAAAATAGTTCTGCTAATATTTTCTTCTAAGTATTTGATAGTTTCTGGTCTAACATTAAAGGGCTGTTGAAATCCCCTACTATTACTTTGTGGCTGTTAATATATTGCTGTAGCACTTTTAGTAGATGTTTGATGGCTTTTTATTGGTTGCGTAGATGTTAATAATTGTGAAGTCCTCTCGACTGACTAATCCTCTGAGCATTAAGTCATTTCAATTTTATTTGTTTTAAGGTCTGGTATGTCAGATTGAGAATCACTGTTCCTACCCACTTTTTGTGGTCCATTGGTTTGTATGGTAGTTTCTCATCCTTTCATTTTGAATCTGTGTTTGTATTGTTGAGTTAGAAGGGATTTTTGCAGATGAAATTTGGTTGGGTTGCATTTTCTGATATATCTGTGCCTTTTAATAAGTGAATTCAGGCCACTGACATTTATTGATATTACAGATTGAAGGTATTTTAATGCCATTATTCTAAAGTTTTGAAGTGTTCTGATATATGCCATGTTTATGTTGATGTGATTATTTATTAGATACCTTTCAGAACTTCTTGCAGGGCAGCCTTGGTTATAGTTAATTCCTTCCCCTGTGGCTTATCTGAGAAAGACTCCATCTAGTTTGAATGACAGTCTAACAGAATTTGGTTGAAAACCTTTCTCATTGAGAGTTCAGTATATATATGGCCATTCTCTTCTGGCCTTTAGTGTTAATATGGAGAAATCTACTTCTAATCTTATAGGTTTTGCTCTGTAGGTGATTCTTCGTTTTCTCTTGAAGAATTCAAGATCCTTTATCTATCCTTATTTCTTTTTCATTCTAAATATGATGTGTCTTTAAGTCTAAGTTAATTCTGTTTGGGACCCTCTGGGCTTCTTGAACCCTTTATGTCTTTTACGTTGTCTAGACTAGAGAAGTTTTCTGCTATTGTATCCTGTAGAATACTTTCTTCCTCCTCCCTCTCTTTATTCCTCTGGCAAGTCAATAATATGTATGCTACTAATTTTGAACCCATCCCTTATGTCTCTGTTGTGATTGACAGTTTCTCTTAACCTCTTTTTGAGATCTCTCACTTCCTTCTTAGTTTTCTCTAATTCATCCTCAGTCTTTCTACTTCTGTTTTCTGCCTCACTTATTCTATTCTCTTTCCCCTCTATTGTTTTCTGTAGCTCAGCTATTTAGTTACCCAGTTCCAATATTGTGTTAACTTGTTCAGTTAGTTGTGCTCTTAGCTCAGCTATTTCAGATTTCAACTCTCTAATTACTTCCAGATAGTGTTTATTTCAGATTCTCATTTGCTGTTTCCCCATTTCTGATTATCTCACTTTCAAACTCTTTCCTCACTCCTGTGTCTAATGTTTCAATTAATGTTTGGATCTCATCCTCAAAACCCTTCGGAGGGGGTTTATCTGGGCTTTTTTCTTGATTCATTTCTCCAATATTTCTTCTTGGTTTAACCATTGTATATGAAGTATTATAAGGTTCCTTCCCCATTACCATTTAATCCACTAAACACATTTGCCAGGTTTGACTTGTCTCTGACTGGGAAGAAGAGAGAGACTCAGCTACTGCCACTCTGTGCTGGTTATTGATGGCCAGCAGGTGGTGTTATTGTGATTTCTAGGCTTCTCTTGTTTGTATTATTCCTGGCTGGTAGGATGGGGTGGGGGTTGGTTGTTTGAGGCTGTCTTGTGGTTACAAATGCTCTGTTTTATGGTGTTTCCTTGCCTTAAAGTCAGAAGCCTAAATGTCCCCTGAGTCAAAGATTGAGAGGTTTCAATCCCCTTTATTTTTTTTTCCAGCACTAGGAACAACCTTCATTGCTTGCTATGCTTAAAGTGAAATTGTCAGGGTGTCAGGCAGTAGTGCAGCTGGTTAAGAGCATGTGGCACAAAGCGCAAGGACCAGCATAAGGATCCCAGTTGGAGCCCCCAGCTCCCCACCTGCAGGGGAGTCGCTTCACAAGTGGTGAAGCAGGTCTGCAGGTGTCTGTCTTTCTCTCCCCCTCTCTGTCTTCCCCTCCTTTCTCCACTTCTCTGTCCTAACCAACAATGATGGCATCAATAACTACAACAATGAAACAACAGCAACAAAAGGGAATAATTTTTTTTTTAAAGTGAAATTGCCACAATGATGCAGATCAGCTCCGTGCTGCCCAGAGCTCTGATGTGACTGCTGTTCTGACCTCACTCGAGCACCCACCAGAGTCTGCAGGTCTTTCAGCTGTTGATAATGACTTCATTTGGGACTCTAGTTGTAATTATTTGTTGCTTGGGGAGGAGAGATGATTCGATCCGTTATTCCATCTATTTAAAGCATTTTTTAATATGTATTTATTTCCTTTTGTTGCCCTTGTTGTTTTTTATTGTTGTAGTTATTATTCTTGTTTTTATTGATGTCGTTGTTAGATAGGACAGAGAGAAAGGGAGAGAGGAGGGGAAGACAGAGAGGGGGAGTGAAAGATAGACACCTGCAAGCCTGTTTCACCGCCTGTGAAATGACTCCACTGCAGGTGGGGAATCAGGGGTTTGAACCTGGATCCTTACACTGGTCCTTGTGCTTTGCACCACTTGTGCTTAACCCGCTGTGCTACTGCCTGACACTCTAAAAAGTGTTTTTTTAAAGAAAAGTTTACCCTAGCATAGGCTACTTCTCCTACCTTTGAGAAGACAGGTTTATAAATTTCAGTGATAAAATTCACCTCCAATTCTAGATAAAAAAGAAAGAAAGGGAAGGAAAGGAAAGGAAAGGAAAAGAAAGTGTAAGTTCCTAAAATCTGTCCCTGTAGTCTTTGACTCAGAATATCAGGAACCTGAGTTGTTGGGGTCCTGAGGAGGTCCCTGCTTCTCAATCTGACTGAGTCAGCTGACCCCACTCTGTTATGCACCAGAGGAGGGGGCCAAAAAGTGCAAATCAAGGGCAGCAGGGATGAGTACCAGCTGGGGGTCTTTCCCTGTGGATCATGGCAAGAGATGAAGCCAAGGATCACCCAGGAAGCTATTTGCCTATGAATAGTGTGTGTATTATATGGAAAGCAAGGTTGCATAGCTATGTCCTTAGCCTTATATGGTCAGGAATGTTAAGGGAAGAGAGGGTCGCTGGGGGCCTTCAGAAACAGTTACCTGTTTACACCATATATAATCATGAGAGCCGGAAATAGAGTCTTTCCAGTAACTGTTGGGTAAGCAGTCAAGCTCTTTTGGAGAATGAGGAAGCAAAACCCACAAGCTAGCACAGAGTGGGGAGGTGGGTCTTTGTGTAGGCAAGAGAGACTGGTAGGGGACTGGGACCTGTTAGGCAGGTTCCTTCCTGCTCAACCCATAGAGGCGAAAAGCCCCTGGGGAGACTGATGGAAGGCCTGTGCCTCCCAGGCATGCAGGGGTCCACCCTTTGGATGGTCCACGCCATTCTCAACCTCGGCTTATGCAAAGCCCCACATCATGTTGTTTCAACTATTTCAGACTAAGATCTGTTTCCATTGTGTGTGTTTGAGAATGAGCCCTGTGGGTTACTTGATGAGATTAAATAAAGTACATAATGGACACCAAGAAGGGAAATTTTCTGTTCCTCTGTGGCTTCCTATGATACTGTGAAGGTAGTATGAAAGCAGAGTAGTATTTTTCTTCTTTTTTTATTGCTGGCACCAGGAATTCACTGCTACTGGTAGTCACTTTTTTTTTCCTTTTTATTTTATTGGACAGGGCAGAGAGAAATTGAGAAAAGAGGTAGAGAGGGATAGAGAAAGACAGATACTCGCAGATTTGCTTTACCTTTTATGAAGTTTCCCCCACTTCAAGTGGGGAGCAGGGTCTCAAACCTGAGTACTTGTTCATAGCAATATAAGTGCTTAACCCTGTGCTCTACCATCAGCCCCCTTTGTTAATTATCTTTAGAGATGCATTTCATTATTTAAGTCATATGAGTGAGAGAGATACAATCTATAAGGCACAAGGGGTTGTTACACCAGGAGTCTCCTGCACACAAGTCCTGCACTCTGCTGAGCCAATTCCCTGACTGCAGTAGTTTTGAATTTACCTGTGCCAGGTCTCCTAGAAGGCTTGTGAAAATAGAAATGACTGATTCAGAGCTTGCTTGATGTCCCAGTGTTTCTGTTTCTAGCAGTCTCCTTTGCTTTCAAGATTTTGAGAACTTCTGACCTCTAGGAGCAAGAAAATATTCACAGTGCCCATTCTGTTCCTCTTCCTCAACCACACATGCACTCTCACCAGAGGTCATTTGTCAACTTCCTCAGAGAAACACTCGCTCTTTAACAACAGTCCCTCAAAACAGGACAGGAGTTCTTCTATCCAGAAATGCACTCTGAGATGTAGATCCCAGGCCTCACATCCTGCCAGCACCAACATCATCACCCAGTCTATAGGGAAATAAACATGGGAGGGTCAGGAAGTGGAGCATGTGGCTACGGGAAGACACCATGCTCATGGACCAGGATTCTAACGATCGGTTTCCATCTACAGAAAGAAAGCTTTGCGAACCAAAAGGACTGCGGCTCTCCCTCTCCCTCTCCCTTTCTCCTCCCCCTCCCCCTCTCTCTCCACTTATACTTTTTAAAATAGTTTTATTTATTATTTATTTGTTTTTGCTTTATTTTTTGCCTCCAGGGTTATTGCTGAGGCTTGGTGCCTGCATTACAAATCCACTGCTTTTCTTTTTCATTTTATTGGGCAGAACGGAAAGAAATTGAGAGGGGAGGGGAGATAGAGAGAGAGATAAAGAGAGACACCTGCAGTTCTACTTTAGTGTTTGTGAAGTGTCCCCCTGCAGGTGTGGAGCCAGGGCTAGAACTGGGATCCTTGAGTAGTGGCTTGTACTTTGTACTATGTATGCTTTACCCAGTGTGCTACCAACCAGCTCCCTTAAACATTTCCATTTACTTATTATTGGATAGAGAATGAGATAAGTTAAGAAAAGGGAGGATAGAGAGGTAAAGAGACAGAGGGACATCTGAAACCCTGCTTCATTGCTAGTGAAACTTTGCCCCTGCAGGTGCGGACCAGGCATTTGAAGCTGGGTCCTTGTGCAGTGTAATGTGTGTGCTCAACCGGGTGTACCACTGCCTGGCCTCATTCTTTCCCTCTCCATCTCTCCTTCTCTCTAGGACTCTCCCTGTCTCTACACAATAAATAAAAATATATATTAAGAAAAGTGTGGGGGGTCGGGGGCGATGGCATAGTGGGTTAAAGCGCATGTGGTGCAAAGTGCAAGGACTGGCGTAAGGATCCCGGTTGGAGCCCTGGCTCCTCACCTGCGGGGGGAGTCGCTTCACAGGCGGTGAAGCAGATCTGCAGGTGTCTGTCTTTCTCTCCCCCTCTCTGTCTTCCCCTCCTCTCTCCATTTCTCTCTTTCCCATCCAACAACGAACAAGATCAACAATGGCAATAATAATAACAACAACGAGGCTACAACAACAAGGGCAACAAAAGGGGGAAAAATGGCCTCTAGGAAGCGGTGGATTCATGGTGCAGGCACCGAGCCCAGCAGTAACCCTGGAAAAAAAAAAAAGAAGAAAAGTTTGAGCTAGGAACTTGAAAGGAGAATACTATCTACACAGAGATAGGCTTTATAGCACAGAATATGGAACCCCAAGGAAACTGATGACAAGCCACCAGGGCTTTAGGACACACAGCATGGAAGTGAGAGGCCAACTGACAAAGTACTGGAAGTCTTCCTGGAGGTGGGGTCAGAAATGTGAACTGGGGAATGGGCTCGGCCACTTTGGAAAGCAGCTATCCTTGTTAGTGCATAACAGATACTACATCATCTTAGTTACATAGACAGTACTTAGAGGAAGGGGTGACTTAATTGAAAATATATCATCCCTGTTCTAAGAAAGACTGTAATTTGGGAGAGTGGACAGAACTTTTGGCAGTGTATGCTTGACAGAGAAGTCACCCTGCTTACTATCTAGACTCCTCCAAGTCTAGACAAGGATGTGGACAGTGGTTTCCCTTGGGCCCAGTCTCTGCTCCCTCTTAGGCACCTCAAGTCTAGCCTGGCATGTTCTAACTCACCTATTCCCTGAGTCATAGGGAGTGATTGACTGTTCACGAGTGGCCGTCTCTCAGAGAACACCAAGACAGCCTTATCTGAGTCAAGTCTGGACACTGACAGTAATTAATTGCATACATTAGATTAGGTATGATAAATCTTTCTGAATTTTAGTTTCTCTGTCAGTGACATGGGAGCCTTTGGATAAATAATTGGCTCAGCTCCATGTCTGAGTTTTCTAGAATTTTACAGTCACCCAAGGTGCTGTAACACCTGCTGAGATTAACAGTGACACACTTAAATCCCCTGAACTTAGAAGCTCAAGGCTAAGAAGATCCATGACTGTAAACTCAAAGATGCCTTTCAGAGAGCAAGTTGCGGTGAGGATGGTTGGGGATGCTGATGCCAGAATGTCTATCTCCATGTGTGTAGCCATTAAAGAGTATCAGCACAGGGGCATGCCAGGGGTTCACCTGGTGGTGCTCACACATTAGAATATGCCAGGACCCAGGTTCGGGGCCTAGTCCCCACCTTCAGGGAGGAAGCTTCACAAGAGATGAGGCGGGGCTGCAGGTGTCTCTCTTATCTAATTCCCTCTCTTACACACACACACACACACATACACACACACACACACACACACACATACACACATACCTTTATATACAAATAGAAAAACATAAAAAGAGAAAAAGGGAAGAGGTAGATAGCATAGTGATTATGCAAAGAGACTCTCATGCCTGAGGCTCTGAAGTATCAGGTTCAATACCCTGCACCACCATAAACCAGAGATGAAAAGTGCTCTCGTAATAAAAGAAAAAGGAAAAGGTGGGGGGATGTGACAGCAGATTAAGTGAACATGGCATGGAGAGCAAGGATCCCATTTACAGCCCCTGGATCCTCACCTGCAGAGGAGTCACTTCACAAGCAGAGAAGCAAGTCTGCATGTGTCTATCTTTCTCTCCCCCGTCGCCTTTACCACAAGCTAGGGGTATGAAACAAGTGACAATACACAGCCACACTGAGGATATACAAGAATGCAATGATACAGATATGAAGAGTCTGATGGACAAAACCAGAGCTGCTTCATAGACCTAGAAGTCAATGCTACTCTTCTGTGATTAAGAATTGAAGCAAAGGGGGGGGGGCAGTGTACACCTGGTTGAGCACACATGTTACAATGCATAAGGACCCAGGTTTGAGCCCCCAATTCTAGCTTGAGAGGGAAGACTTTAAGACTTTGCAAGTGTTGAAGCACTGCTGCAGGTGTCTCTCCCTTTCTACCTCCCCCACCACCCACTTTTGATTTCTTACTCTCTCTATTCAATAAATAAATAAACATAATTAAAAAATTTAAAAATAATTGAAGCAAATGCACGGGAACATGTAACATAATCAAGTAGAGGTTACTAGACCTCACAAGGAGGCTCTCCAGTTATTCAGGGGTGATAGGGTACAACTCATTCTTTTTTTTTTTCATTGATTTGTAGCTGGATTTCCACTCCCAGGTATCAAAGGCATTAATTTTCCAAGAAGGTAGGAATCACAGACCAAATAGAACAAAGCAGATGTTTCAATAAAGAGAAACTTTGGAGCTAAAATTGAATCTACTAAACATACTGAGCAAGTCAAGACAGAGCCTGTTAATAAAGGCTTGTAAGAAAGAAAGACATAAGGGGTTGGATTGACTCATTGTGAGTCAACTATGTGCTGTGTGCCAAGAATAGGGAAGGCTTTTGAAGACTCTGTATTGTCATCCCAAGAGAGATGACCCTCTTCCCCTTCTGTTGCTCAGACCATAAGGGATGGATGGTGGCAGACATAGATGAAAAATTCTAGGAAGTTATATGGGAAAATCGAAGTACCTGCAAAAAGAGTCTTCAGGAGGTAAAGGGGTAGTTATCATGGAAGACAACCAAAAGAATAAGGACTAAGAGTTACTTCTCTGTAAGCATATATATCTACAGCAGAATACAGCATTGCTTCAAAACTCAAGAGGACTGTGTTATGATAAATGGCTTACTGTGAGCCTAAGTGAAAGAACTAATGCCCAAAACAGACTTCTTCTTGAAGACTTAAGGTTCTGTTCAGGGTTCATGCTACAATAAGGCTAGGTATATGGATAGACATGCTTATGTCCAGCAAAGAAGCTTTATAGAAGTCAGAAATTTCACCATCTGCACCCCAAAATAATTTTGACTCATTCTTCCAGTGGGGGCGAAAATACAGAGGGAATATGACCAGAGAACTTTGAAGTCCAACTCCATCAAGAACCTGAGAGAGAGGAGAAAAATGTGAGGGACATTTGGATGTAGTAAACGATGTGTGTGTGACTTGGAATGAAGAAAAGTTGGGACTATATGGGGGGGGGGCAGAAAGGACAAATATATACATAGATTGTTGTAGAAATAATAGCCCATATCTGCAACCTTGAGAGAACTTCTATAGGTTAAAATGGAGGGACTGGAGATCCAGAACTCTAGTGGTGGGACCAATGTGGAATTGTACCCCTGTTAGTCTCAATGGAGGACTCTTAATTATCACAGTAAGGAGGTTAAAGCTCAGTCAGTCCAAATGTGAGTCCATGTTCTAGAAACTAGTATGGAGGAACTTGATACAGGAGAAGAGCAAGAGAGTTGATGACAAAGAGTAATATCTGTGAAGGCTGCTTTTCCAACGAAGCTAATCCACTCACATCCTAATGACTCAAGTTCCTCATGTTATGGATAGGGACAGAGAAGTAGGGACTTGCCACCCACTGGGGGGCACTGAATGCTACACAGAATAGGAATGGATGTGCAATCTCTATGGGGAGTGAGAGTTAATGATCAAGAAAATTAGCAGAGCTTATGACAGTGCCCACAGAGATGGTTTGTGGAAATTGATAGGACAGAATCTTCCCTTTGCTCTAGAAGACATCAGAGAAGACATTGTAGATAAGGGAATTCTTTATAAGAAGCTTTAAGGATAGAGAAAGTCATTCTTGATGATCTTCAGCCAAGCTATAAGTATTCTCTCTCCTTCTCTCTCTCTCTCTCTCTCTCTCTCTCTCTCTCTCTCTCTATATATATATATATATATATATATATATATATATATATACACATATATTATATTATATCATATTAGATAAGCTATTTCAGTATGGATATCTATAAACCAGCTACCTCTGATCTAAGTGGAATGGTTTGCTTGCCTAGTGAGAGAAAAGTCACAGAATAAACAAACTTTCCACTTAGGGAGAGAAATCTACAGAAATTTAAATGAAGTAAATGAAATGTAACAGTTGAGAAATTATAACTACAGAGAACTAGGTTAATCCAGGAATTAAAGGGAGTGGATCACAAGGAAAATATATAAAATGCTGAATTTAATTAGAGGACTCAGTAAGAAAATATTAGTAGCTATTCTCCATGAGGAATAATAAACACAAGATTGACTTCTTTGGCAGTTTGCTTGTGAAGACACGCATTATGGTTCTCCTTAAGCTTCCCTCTTCAGGAAATAAATTTATTTATCTGTGAAAATTTCACAGATGGAAGGAATAAACTCAGGCTGATTACAAATTGTTTATTTGTTTGTTCATAAGAAATTCTTATTGTCTTGGCCACCAGGAGCAAAGCAAGTCCCAACAGAGTAGAAGAGAAAAATTGTCCTTGTTTTCCTAAGTGTGGTTTGTGAGCCAAGGGATGCTGGAGGAGGAAGGATGGGCACTTTGCCTAAAATACCTCACTGCTTACAGAACATGTTCATTAAATTTAAAATATATTTTATTTCTATGTCTGGGGAGCCCCCCTTTTTTTTTAAAACATCCCTGATAAAAAATCATCTTTCAAACTTTTGAAATGGATATGCTCAATGCCAATGGTATTCTTCATCTCCTCAATATATATCTTCCCCCATCCCCCACATGCAAGGGGGATGTTTCATGAGTAGTAAAGCAGGGATGCAGGCTTATCTCTCTGTCTTTTTCTCTTTCTATCCCCTCATCCTCTCAATTTCTCTCTGTCTTTCCTATCTAGTAAAAATTATAAAAGAAAAAGAAAGAAAGGAAAGAAAAGAAAGAATGAAATGGCCAATGTGTATGATAGATTCACCAGGCCTCAGAGATAATTCTGTAGTCAACAACAAAAAGTATATATATATATATATATATATATATATATATATATATATATTCCACAGTATAGTTACATGTACACTATATATAGCATTTATGTATATCTTTATATATAGAATATGATTTATATAGAGAGAAAAACTATATGTAGACATATATGCATTATTCACAGGTAATGATATATGATACAGAATAGACATTGATGGAAGCTGAATGGTGGCACACCTGGTTAAATGCACATGTTACAGTGTGATAGGATCAGGGTTTGAGCCCACAGTCCCCACTTCCGGAAGTGGGAAAACTTTCTGAGTGGTGAAGTAGGTCTGCAGGTGTTTCTCTCTCTCTCTCTCTCTCTCTCTCTCTCTCTCTCTCTCTCTTATTTTTCAATTTCTGGCTGTCTCTATATAATAAGTAAAGATGATAAAAAACACTTTTTTAAAAAAAAGTTTTTCAAAAGTAAGTAATATGCATTGTTTTTGAATGAACTAGCATTGGTTTTTAACAATGTGTAAGCTTCAGGAGGATTTTATTTTAATCCCTGCAGGTATTTCTTTTCTCTCTCTCTTCCTCCCCCCCCCTCTCAATTTTTTTCTGTCCTGTCCAGTGAAAATAAAATAGAAAGAAAAAAAATGGCTGCCAGGAGCAGTGTATTTGCAGTGCAGGTACTAGAGGGCCAACAACTTTGAATGCAAGAGAGAGAGAAGAAAGGAGAGAGAGAGAGAGAGAGAGAGAGAGAGAGAGAGAGAGAGGTCAACACCAGTTGTGCACTTATTTGATGCCACAGATGGTTCTGAGGTTCTCCATTCCCCATTCAATCCTTGAAGGGGCATGATGTGAGGAAGGTGGGAGCACTATTCCTACATTATAGATGATGAAAGCTGTGGTGTGAGGAGAGTCAGCCTGTTAGCACACCAATGTTTACGCCTGAATCACCAGAGGCTGCATGCTCACCTTGCTCAGAAGATTATCGGTTCTCTGGTCGGTCTCTCTCTCTCTCTCTCTCTCTCTCTTTCCCCTCCTCCTACCTCTTCCTTCCTTCTCTCTCTCTTTTTCTTAATTTAATTTATTTTACCAGAGCACTCTTCAGCTCTGGTTTATGGTGGTGTGGGGAATTGAAAACTGGGACTTTGGAGCCTGAGGCATGTGAGTCTCTTTGTATAATCGTTATGCTACCCCCACCCTCTCCCTTCATTTTCTTTCAAAAGAAATAAAATAATATTTTTAAAAGATAACTGAGGCTTCACTGCTCTAGACTGACATGGTCAGACAGAAAGAGAGACAGGAAAGTTGGGCAACATCAACAACAATAACTACTACAACAATGATAAAAAAAACAACAAGGGCAACTAAAGGGAAATTAATCAATTAAAAAAAATAAATAAATAATATTTTAAAAGATAACTGAGGTGCAGTCTCTTACCCCAAATAAATAAATAACACCTATAAATCAATAACAATAACACAGGCCAAATGGAATATATATATATGAGAGATAGTTATAAAGTACAGGCAAAGGACACAAATTTGTTGGACATCATGGAGTTCAAATTAAAATCAGAGTGAATCACCATTATATATTCAGTGCATTCAATAGGCTGCTATTAATTACCAAATGCTGAGGGAGAAACAGATACTTGAAAGGCACATTTTGTGATGGGAAGTGAGACAAGAAGGTTCGACTTCTTGGGAATGCAAGTCACTGATCACTCAAGTGGAACATTCTCAGTTCCTGAGCAGCAGCAATTATGCCCCTAGGTGTTTAACAGCAAGTGATGGACTTGGTCCTATACACCAGAGAAAGTGATCACAAAAGCCCAACTAGGGGAAACCCTAAACTAGAACCAACCCCAATGCCATCCACAGTAGGAGGGCTGAAAATAACCAGTCTACTCAGAACACCGCTTATCAGTAACAATGAAAGTTTGAAACTTCCCTGCCAAGGCCTCCATGAATTTTATTAACCATGTGGAGTGATAGCACCTAGGCACACAAGAATGTCATCCTGGGACTGCATTCTAGCAAAGGGCCCCAGTTGAACAAATGGCATGCTAGTTTCAAAATTCAGGAAGAGGGCAGTAGAAGTGGTTCAGTTGGTAGGTCTCAGGACCTGCCTTTCACAGTTTTTCTGGTCTTTCTGTCTTCTCGCTCATAAAACACACACACACACACACAGACACACAGACACACACACACATATATTTCCTTTAATACAAGAGAGGAGGAGTGTGGTCTTGGAGCTGAGTCATGGAGCTCCCAGAAATGCCTTCAGTTATCTCTAACCCTTCATGTAGGATGAAGTAGGATGTTGTGAGTGATAATCTGTCTACCTCACCTTTGGGATTCCTGTTTCAAGTAACTTTCCAAATCAGCTCTAATGAGAACTAGAAATACTTTGCAAAAGATGAATGGTAAAGTAAGCTTCAAAATCCAGGCTAGCCCTTTGACACTAAGATGTCAAAAGAGAGACACATAAACATCACATTGTGCCTGGCAATACTTCTGTGTTCCCTTAGGGCTTTCAGTGAATTCAGCAGAGAATTTTGCTACAGTAAAATTGCCCATTGAATGTCAGGCATGGAATGTCAGCCCTTCAGCTTCAGTACTCGGGTGAGATATTTCCTTTCATAGGATTCTCTAATTCAATTACAGGTGGTTCACTTCCCAACAAAGTCTCAAAACCTAGGTGTAGAGCGGGTCCCATGAGATAGAGCATAAGTTCACATGTATCCATAAATTAGGGTAAAATACATACCTGAAAGCAAAAGTACATAATAGTCTACAGTCAGTCAGTATGAAGTTCATAATGAAATAGTGTCTACTTAGACTTAGATACCCTCCTTAAATATTTCCTATTATACTTCACTCTCTCACTCCTAAGCTACCCTTATCAAAGCAAAGACTGCAAAAGTTGAACAAGGGCAAGAGACTGGCATACTTTAACGATGACTCTTTTAGTCACTATCAGGCCACCCCATCAGCTGGGGGAATAGTTATGGAGTCATGTCTGTCTTCCCAAACAGACATGATGGGCCTAGACATTGAATAAATCCTTCTCTCCATTATTACTGGTCATCTATATCAGTAACAACAAACAGACCCCTTTGTGGGCCCCCATAGGACCTTGCCCTCAACTTGGATCAACAATGGTAGAGAATGTTCCATCCTCAGAAAGGAGGCTGGACAACATACTCTATGCTACACCTGAGGAAGATGGGTCCTGATATTGGGGTCCTGATATTGGAATGTTCCTACTCATGACCACAGAATGTGAGCTCAGATCTACAGGGATGCAGAGGTCACATAGGCTCCTAAGTTGAATATGAGCCCCGATCACATCAAATCGATGGGGTTTATAGTCAACAATATTTATACCCCTTTCCCATATTTGGGAGCTACCCTCTTCCCTGATCCAGCTTTCTGGTCCATTTATAGCCATGACATCATCTCCTCAGACAACTAGGATCCACCTGCATATCAGATTCCAGGCTCAGGGAAAAAAAAAAAAAAACTAGTATAGCCACAGGCCCTTTGGAATATAACTAAACTATGCCTACTAGCTATCTACAGAATACAGACCCACTCAACTCTTCATCTGCACTACTCCAGCCTTTAGATTCATGATTAGTCAATGACTTGTTTGACTTTATATGTTAACTCTCTTTTCAGCCACCAGGTTCCATATACTAGCATGATGTCAATCAGACTTCCCTGGACAGATGACCCCAGTAATGTGTCCTGGAGCTCCGATTCCCCAGAACCCCACCCAACTAGGGAAAGAGAGAGGCAGGCTGGGAGTATGGATCAACTTGTCAATGTCCATGTTCAGCGGGGAAGCAATTACAGAAGCCAGAACTGCCACCATCTGTATTCCACAATGACCTTGGGTTCATACTCCCAGAGAAATAAAGAATAAGAAAGCTAATAAGGGAGGGGATGGGATATGGAGTTCTGGTGGTGTGAACTGTGTGAAGTTGTACCCCTCTTATCCTATGGTTTTGTCAGTGTTTCCTTTTTATAAATGAATAATAAAAAATTGCCCATTGAAACTTAGTCCAGAATGAGGAAAGATAACACAATGGTTATGCAGAGAGACTCTTATGCCTGAGGCTCCAAAGTCTCCAACTTAACCTCAGCCCCCCAAGAAGGAAAGGAAGTGGGGCCAGGCAGTTGTGCATCTGGGTAAGTACACACATTACAGTGCCCTGATCTCTACCTGCCTGAGGGGGGTGGGGGTGGAGGTGGAGAAAGATATTCACCAGTGGTGAAGTAGGGCTGCAGGCCTCTCTCTCTTTCTCAACAGAGTAATGATCAGCTGGTTTAAGGACTGAATCTCGGACTTTGGAGCCTCAGGCACAAGTCTCTTAGCATAATTGTTATGCTATCTACCACTATCCTCTCTGTGTCTTTCTCTATCTCCCTTCTCAAATTCTCTTTATTTTTCCTATCCAATAATAAATCAATAATTTAAAAAAAAGATAAAGGGAGCTAGGTCCCCTTTTGTGGGTCTGACATGAAATTCACTTGAAAGAATTATAAGGGAAAAGTCTTGGTAGGTCTGCTATTTCCAAATCTTCCTTTATGAAGTGAGGAGGAAGGATTCATGTAGCAGGAAAGTAGAGAAATCTTGGGAACAGTCTCCCAAGGCCCTAAAAGGCCCATCCCTGTACTTCTTGAGCTCCTATGCATGTCACATCCAAGCCAGTTTCCTGTTGGCCTGCAGGGACAGTCAGGTGTGGTTACCTTGCTCTAAACTCTTCCCACAGTGTGCCATCTTATCCCATGTGCTCTGCAGTGTCCTAGTGCCCTAATTCTGTGCGCAAACTCAGTGAAATCAAGTGTGTGCTGTGCTCTCCAGGGTCTCCATGGCCCTATGTTGCCCTTAGCACCCCAACCCCACCATAACAAGTCAGAGCTGAGCAGTGCTGATAAAAATAAATAAAGCAATAAAATAAAGACTTAGCCCATGCTCTACTATGGGGACTGGCAGGCTCAGATGCCAGCTGTATGTCACCTCTTCCCAGTTATGGAGAATTCCCTGACTTAACTCCCTGCATCCTGCATCTACACAAGAACACCATGAATAGCACCAGAGCTAATAGCAGAGCTTCCTCCTCCTCCTCCTCTTCTTCCTCCTCCTCCTCCTCCGCTTCCTCCTCCCCCTCCTCCTTCATCTTCTTCTTCCTCTTTTAGTACATCTTCTCCTTCTCCTCTTCCTCCTTTTCCTCTTCCTCCTTCTTCTCTATATCCTCTTGCTCCCAGTCCCTGACCTTATAAAATTAAAGTAATAGTAATAAGTTAAACCCAGATCCACAAGCACATCCAATGTCAGGGCCAGGAAAAATCTAGTATAGTTTGTGTGGAGTTGTATCACTCTTATCCTATGTTTTCTGTCAGTGTTTTCTTTTTATCAATAAAATTTTTAAAAAAAGAAAGAAAAGATCCCCAGAGATATAAAATTTAATCCAAATAGGATATAACTCAGACTGTGGATATTAGGATGCAGATGTCCTTGAAGGTCGTTATTTTGCATTATATCCAGGTAGATGATGAAAGAAGAAATGTGATGACAACAATTGCCATATTTTCTGTGCAATGAAATCCCACTGATAAGTCACATCTGGAGAGTGGTGTGAACTCTACACTAAATACTACCTTCTTCCATGAGGCTGACAGGAAATGCAGCTGATAATTTCTCTTTGGGGTGGTGTGAAGTGGTTTATGGTGGGGAATTTTACTCTGGATGGACTCTATCCTTGATGTCACTCACAAGTGAATGCAGGTACCATCAAAGCTTCTTGTTGACAGTGTTCTGAAATCACTGATAAAAGGAATGCCTCTTTGTGGTATAAATTTGATAGATTTATTTTGGGTTACAATACTATAAAATCTGGTGTGTGTGTGTGTGTGTGTGTGTGTGTGTGTGTGTGTGTGTGTGTGTGTGCCTGACCACAATCACCATGAACTGCTTAGTCATTTCATAATGTGAAGGAGCCTAACATTCATTCCAAAAGGCGCACTTATTGCAGTTGGTGAATTAAAGTATGTCACCCTTGGGGCTACATGCTGGTACACCTGGTTGAGCGCACATGTTACAACACACAAAGACCCGAGGTCGAGCCCCTGGTCCCCACCTGCAGGTGGGAAGCTCTGCGAGTGGTGAAGCAGTGCTGCAGGTTTCTCTCGCCCTTTCTATGACCCCCTTCCCTCTCCATTTCTGGCTGTCTAGCCAACAAATAAATAAAGATCATTAATTAAAAAATAAAATAAAGTATGTCACCCATAGGGAGAAAGGGTAGATAGCGTAATGATTATGCAAAGAGACTCTCATGCCTGATGCTCCAGAGTCCCAGGTTCAGTCCCTTGTACCACCATATGCTAGAGCTAAGCAGTGCTCTAGTAGAAAAAAATATATATATGACATTATAATAATTACTATATTATACTATAGATGGTCATGAATTACTAATAATTATTAATAACACAATAGTTTGTGATATTATTTATTGTTATTAATCACTAATAATAATATTAATAACAAGATAGTTGTAATATGTTACATAAAATAAAATAATTATGTCAACCTACTATGTGCCATGCACCAGCAGTGACTTCTAGCTGCATCACATCCCTTAAGTTGCAAACTAATTTACTCTTTGACATCACTTTGCATTAAATTTAAGATGCAAGAGACAAGGTTTTAGGGACTGTGTATAAACAGACAGGAATGCCAGGTATTTGCCCTCAGCCTCTTATGACCCTAAACCTTTACTCTTTGAGAATTCTTTACTGCTACAGTGTTTGATCAGCTGTGGCCTGGAGGACAGATGTTGTCTCTTCATGGGCAAGATTGTTATTTAAAAGTCTCTAACCCAAAGGTTATTCAGAATGCTTATGAAAGTAAATAAACATTTTTACACTTTTCCTTTCTAAGAACCCTCTGATTTAATTTCTTTTTTTATAGGAACTGAGTACAAGTGCCAGCAGTCTGGCGATGCACCAGACTCTTCACATGAGTGATAACAAGAAGAGGGTGCCATGCTCATTGTCCTCACCTTACAGTGAGAGAAACTCAACTCAGCAACTTGTGGAGAGCTCAAACTGCAGGACTGGAAGTGAACCCCAACTATTTTGCTCTAGATCCTCCCTTCTTGGGTGTTTTTACTTTTGGAGGGAGAGAGTTGGGGGTGAGGGCATTTGGCTAAGTATTGCCTCAAAGGCATAGACTGCAAATGCAGCAGACTGACACAACCCATGGGGAAAGCCCAGGATCAGGGTGACAATGACAGAAACTGACAATATGCAATGATAGAGCTGATTGTGGACCTGGGGTGAGTGAATTAGGGACTCAGAAAGAAAGGGAGGAAGAAGGGAGACAGTTGGGAGGTATTAAATCAAGTACACAAGAGTCTGCAGAGAGTACCCCTCCAATACTTCATCTGCACTATTCCAGCCTTTAGGTGCATGATTGTTCAACAATTTGTTTGGCTTTGTACGTTAATTCTCTTTTCAGCCACCAGGTTCCGGATGCCAGAATGATGCCAACCAGATTTCCCTGGACAGACGACCCCACCAGTGTGTCCTGGAGCTCAACTTCCTCAGAGACCCATCCTACTAGGGAAAGAGAGAGGCAGACTGGGAGTATGGATTGACCAGTCAATGCCCATGTTCAGTGGGGAAGCAATTCCAGAAGCCAGACCTTCCACCTTCTGCATCTCACAATGACCCTGGGTCCATGCTCCCAGAGGGATAGAGAATGGGAAAGCTATCCGGGAAGGGGATGACATATGGAGATTGCGTGGTGGGAATTGTGTGGAGTTGTACCCCTCCTATCCTATGGTTTTGTTAATGTTCCCTTTCTTACATAAATTAAAATAATCAACCACAATAAACAGTACCTTCTTTTGATACTTGTGGAACTAAGACAGACATGACTTGAGTAAATCCTGTTTTCCTGTGACAAGTTAGGTTGCAGATATGACTGCAGGGATAGCCTGAGGGTACTTCTTCCCGAGCTAGTGCTCTCTGGCTTGGAGAGAACTCAACTGGAGCCGATCTAGGCTGCTGCGTGGGAGAGGGATCAGGAACTCGTGCCGCACTAACTTCCGCAGGAGATACACTCTGGAACTCTCGGAGCCGGAAAGCAATTTCCAGGTGTCTTTAATCAGAAGAGCAGCTATTTTTATACTCTCCAAGTAGGGTGGAAACAGGATGTGATATAGAGAGGGTGGAGAGAAAAGTGACTGGTGAAAATCAGGGTGTGACAAAGAAGGGATCAGGGTGTGACAAGGAGGGGGTGGAGTAGGCGAGAATCCTATCACTGAACCACCAATGCCCTGGAGTGCTTTATGTAAAAGTGATTTATGTAAATAGACCAAAGCTTTGGATCAGTAAATCCCTATATAGGCATATGGTTAAGCAGAAGCCAGTGGGAGGTGGCATACTACCCAACATATGACCAAGGAAATCCAAGATGGGTAGAAGCTAGCAGGGTCAGGAGTCGGGCAGTAGCACAGCGGGTTAAGCGCCAGTGGCACAAAACGCAAGGACCGGCGTAAGGATCCCGGTTGGAGCCCCTGGCTCTCCTCCTGCAGGGGAGTCGCTTCACAGGTGGTGAAGCAGGACTGCAGGTGTCTGTCTTTCTCTTCTCCTCTCTGTCTCCCCTCCCTTCTCCATGTATTTCTGTCTTATCTAACAATGATGACATCAATAACAACAACAATAATAACTACAACAATAAAACAATAAGGGCCACAAAAAGGGAATAAATAAATAAATAAGAAGCTAGCAGGGTCGCAGAAGCTGCCTTCTCAGTAAAGGTTGAGTCTGATCTTCACCGTCTCTACTTGTTATCGCTTGCTCACCCAGGGAAGGCCGGCCTGCACTAACCACCTTCACTGCCTCAGACTTTGTACACATTCTTAACCTTTTATTATATTTTCATCTTTCTCCTCTTTATTAAGGCCTACTTACAAATTCATCACAATCAGATTACCAGCACATATTACAAACATATCCAGGGGCTAACATCTGGAAATTCCCTATCAAAGTAACATATGCACAATGAGAAACTTCAACTATGACAAATGACGAAATCTCCACTTTCGGCATAGCATGGATGGGAAGGAGGGGGTCATACTAAGGTAAAATAAGTGGGTGGAAGAAGGATGAATAACAACTGACACCACTCACAGATGGAATTGTAAAAACAATGTAAAGTGGAGCCAGGTGATGGTCTTCTAGTTAAGTGCACAAATGGCTATGTGCAAGGACCCAGGTTCAAGCCCCTAGTCCCCACCTACAGTCAAGAAGCTTCAGAAATGGCCAAATAGTGCTGCAGGTGTCACTCTTTCTCCCTCCCTCTCTACCTCCCCCTTCCCTCTCAATTTCTCTCTGCTCTAACAAATAAACTAAATAAATAAATTTTTACAGAAGGAAACAAAAAAAGCAAAGCAAAGAAACAAAGTCAAATAAAAAGTAGCCCTGAGATTCTGTCATAGAACTGAAGTCATTAAAGTGAGAGGTAGGGGAACAGAGAATCAGATGGATAGGGGAAGGAAGGGGGACTGGAACACTGGAGGTGGGCAGGTGGTATGGTTAATGTACAGTTGTTGAGAGGGGGAGTTATACCCTTAAACAGGTATAATTCTGTAAACCAACTTATTTCACTTTTAAAAAATTAATATATCTATTAATGAATAGAGTCAGAGAAATTGAGAGGGGAGGGGAAAATAGAGACAGATAGACGAGAGAGAGAGAGAGAGAGAGAGAGAGAGAGTCCGGCAGGGCAGCCCTGATTCACCACTTGTGAAACTTTTCTTCTCTAGGTGGGGACCAGGGGCTTGAACCTGAGTCCCTGTGCAGTATAATGTGAGCTTTTAACCAGGTGCATTACCACATACAACCCACAAACGTATCTCAATGAAAAGAAAGAAAGAAAGAAAGAAAGAAAGAAAGAAAGAAAGAACCAAAGAAAGAAAGAAAAGTCTAGGTGATAGTGGAAGAAAGGAATGACCATCAGCAGCAAAGCTGAGTTCTGAAACATCCCAGAACTACAGAAGAAGATGGAGTTTGTTGCAGAGCACAGCTACAGATGAATTTTAATATTGAAAGGCTTACCTTGTGTGTGTGTATATGTGTGTGTGTGTGTGTATGTGTGTGTGTGTGTGTGTGTGTCTGTGTGTCTGTGTGTGTCTGTGTAGAGAGGGAGGGAGAGAGAGAGAGAGAGAGAGGGAACAATTACACTGAGAACAAAGCTCTTAAACTCAACTTTTTTACTTTCTGGAGGAATCTATCAAATGCAATTATAACAATATCATGAATAAATACCTTATGGAGAGTTAAATTCCTCCAATGTAAGAACATTTTCAAGGCATGGAATGGAGCCCAGGTCCCTCCTCCTTCACTCTGAAGCTATAATACAAAATATACCTGAGTCCTATCACTGGGTTTCTGCAGTCGGTGGAGACAGTAAAGAGAGGAAAGAGAGTTTCCTGAGATGGGAAGAAAGCAGAAAGACTTCATTTCACAGTGGCTCAACCCCTGGCATTTCTAGTTATTTGCCCTTTAGGAATTTACCTAACTTCTCTGGTTTTCATGTAAAATTGGCATAGAAAGAGAGAGAGAGAGAGAGAGAGAGAGAGAGGATAGCGATAATATGTTCAGATCTCCCTCCCCAACGCTCCTCAGTCAGTATCATAGTCTCTGTTGGCTTGTATATACCTTTCCTTGTTGAGTAGCATCTGATAGATCACCCCAACTTCACACAAGCTAGACATTTTCTGTTCATTCACAATGAATATTGTTGCAAATTGACGGAGCCATGCTAATGTAGTCTTTAAATACACATTTTTTTTTCATCACAAAGTCAAGTTGTCTGCATCGTAAAACATCCTATGCCATCCTTGGTGCAGACACAAAGGAGAAACACACACACTGTCACAGACCTTTCCATGCAGCCGACTTTGCAGAAGGAGCACTCTAGCATCTTTCAAGATACTTCTTATGACTTGATCTCCCTTTTAAATCTGAAGTCGGAACAACACTTGGAAGGCAGAAGGTGGTGCTGTCAGTGTTCAGGGACAATAGGGTCAGACTTTAGAGGACTTCAGCCTGGATGTGGGGGAAAACAGCTGCTGGATCTGTGTGCACTTGACAATGAGAGCTCAGGGGGAAGAGAGGGTATTCTGAAAACAGGTTCCAAATGCCCCCTTCGACCTTCCCAGTTTACAAAGAGCCAGAAACTCGGAAGAAATAACAGCTTATGTTTTTCAGCCACCAAGTTGCAGATGCTACCATAATGCCAACCGAACTGCCCCGGCCAGACGACCTTACCAATGTAGCCCAGAACCCCACCTCCCAGAGCCCGACCCTACTAGGGAAAGATAGAAACAGGCTGGGGGTATGGATACACCTGTCAACATCCATGTCCAGCAGAGAAGCCATTACAGAAGCCAGATCTCCCACCTTCTGCACCCCATAAAGATGTTAGATCTATACTCCCAGAGGGAAAAAGAATAAGACCCTTCCAGCAGAGGGGAGGGTATATAGAATTCTGGTGGTGGGAATTGTATAGAATTGTACCCGGAGTCGGGCAGTGGTGCAGCAGGTTAAACGCACGTGGCTCAAAGCACAAGGACCTGCGTAAGGATTCCGGTTCGAGCCCCCAGCTCCCCACCTGCAGGGGAGTCACTTCAAAGGAGGTGAAGCAGGTCTGCAGGTGTCTGTCTTTCTCTCCCCCCTCTCTGTCTTCCCCTCCTCTCTCCATTTCTCTCTGTCCTATCCAACAACAAGGACATCAATAACAACAACAATGTTAAGCAACAAGGGCAACAAAAGGGAAAAAATATAAATATTTTAAAAACAACTTTAAAAACAAAGAATTGTACCCCATACAATCTTTCCCCATAAAACTTTTCAATCATTATTAAATTCCTAATTTATAAAGAAGAAACTACGGGAGTTGGGCTGTAGCACAGAGGGTTAAGCGCAGGTGGCGCAAAGCACAAGGACCGGCGTAAGGATCCCGGTTCAAGCCCCGGCTCCCCACCTGCAGGGGAGTCGCTTCACAGGCGGTGAAGCAGGTCTGCAGGTGTCTGTCTTTCTCTCCTTCTCTCTGTCTTCCCCTCCTCTCTCCATTTCTCTCTGTCCTATCCAACAACAACAACAACAACAACAATAATAACTACAACAATAAAACAACAAGGGCAACAAAAGGGAATAAATAAACAAATAATAAATTTAAAAAAAAACTACTTTTAAAAAAAAGAAGAAACAAAATAACAGCTTAAGAGCAGTATAACTCTTCTATCTATCCATCTCTCTGTCTCTGTCTCCATTTCTCTCTCTCTGTGTGTGTGTGTGTGTGTGTGTGTGTGTGTGTACACATGCAAATCTTCACAGTCTTTCTTTTATTCTCTCCACAAATCTCCAATAATATGTTTACCACAGGGCTGTTTTGTAGGGCACAATCAGTAAATGCTCCAGCTGAACTGATGGGACTGAGGTGGGAGCAGAAGAGATCATTTTATTTATTGTTTATTCTTTTTTCTCCTAGATTGGATTGAACCACACAGCATTTTGGAATCTTATACAAAAGAGAAACATCATTAAGATCTTACTCATCAAGGCAGTTGTCAGCTTTGTGCCTGCAAACCTAAAATCTTATCCAGAGAGCCACAATCTCCCACTGCCCCCAAGGCATTCTAGGTCCCAGTGAGGCCTAGTCATTTTAACAAGGGGATCATTTCAAGTCTACCATGTTGAAAATGTTTATAGTACTGACAGGTGTAATTTGAAGGCAGTGTTTGATCCAGGATAAGAAGACAACCATCACAGGTTGTGTAGAGTCCTTTAACCGGCACAACAAACCAACAGACTGCAGGGTTTGTGTGTGAAGGTACATTTATCTTGCATGTGTCCCTGATTTGCTGGGACATAGGTGTAATTAGCATAAGGCTTCCTCAGCCTGAGGAGCACACAACAGACAGACTTGAGCAAAACCACAAGGGATTGTGGGCATATAGGAAATTCCTTAAGAGAGTGTCTGGTGGAAATTGCATTCTCTCTCTCTCTCTTTATTTATTTATTTTCTTAATTTTTGCCTTCAGGGTTGTTGCTGGGGGGGCTCGGTGCCCTTACTATGAAGCCACTGCTCCTGGATAGGATTGAGAGAAATTGAAAGGGAAGGGAGAGATAAAGAGGGAGAGAGAGCAACAGACACCTGCAGACCTGTTTCACTGCTTATGAAATGAGCTAGAAACTCCAACCCGTATCCTTACTTAGGCCCTTGGCTTCATATTATGTGCACTTAACCAGGTGCGCCAAAGCCCAGCCTTCAGGGGGAAATAGATCTCTCTGTTCCTGCTACCATTGGGACCCAGCACATCACTTCCTCGTGACCTGAACACTTGTAGCTGAGCACTGGTAACTAGCTTCAAGACTCATAGCTTTCCCAATTAAGCTTTGATTCTCTGCATTACCACCATGCACAAAAGGCTGGCCTCCACATCTGAAGCCATAGGCACAGGGCCATGACCCCAGGGTCCTCGTGGAGCCTCTCAACATGTTAAGAGCTGTGCTCATACATTTGTCAATGTAGAAAAGAGAAGACAGGCTGGGAGTATGAATCAACTTGTCAACATCCATGTTCAGTGGACATGGGGAAGCAATTACAGAAGCCAGACCTTCCACCTTCTGCATCCCATAATGACCCTGGGTCCGTCTTCCCAGAGGGTTAAAGAATAGGAAAGCTATCAGGGGAGGGGATGGGATATGGAATTGTGGTGGTGGGAACTGTGTTGAGTTGTACCCTTCTTATCCTATGGTTTCTGTTAGTGTTTCCTTTTTATAAATAAAAAAAAATTAAAAAAATATCTTGGATCATGGAAACCAAAGAGAGAGAGAGAAGAGATTATCAGTGCAAGGACCTGGTGCTGGGGACAAATCACACTTTAAACATGTGAATTCTGTATTCCTGCACCAATTCTGTATTACAGCACTGGTCCACTGAACTGGAAGTTCAAAAATGGGCTGATTTCCTTCAAATTCAAAACAAAACAAACATGGGCTCTTTATTCGAAGGATATAACCAAATTAATGCAGACAAAAATAGTCATCTGTGTGGTAGTGAGGCCAGGAAATTGAATTACTATTATCGATAAAAGAAGGGACCCTCTAAAACAAAGTTATAACCCAACCTCATAACCACAGATGTCAAGTGCAGGAACAGAGAGAAATCATCCTTCATCCCTTTGGGATATTCTATTAATTTTATATTAATGAGAATATAATTATTTATTTTATCTTAATGAGAGAGACACAGAGGGAAAAACTAGAGCTCTGCTCAGCTCTAGTTTATGGTGGTGCTGGGGACTGAACCTGGGCCTTAGAGCCTCAAGCATGAAAGCCTTTTGCAGAATCCTGCTGTCTCTCCAGTCCTCTTTGGGCTATTCTAACCTTGATCAAGCAATCAAGTTCATGTAAAAAAGAGAGGAAGACAGACTATGTTTAAACGTCTATGTAGGAAAGAAGCCAAGTGAGTGTAATTTCTAGAGCCAGAGAGACAAGATGAAAGTGTTTATCCTGAGCTCAGACCTAGGGCAGAGGCCTGGAGGAGAGAGGAGAGGGAGATGCAGGATGAGGACAGTGACTCCAAGAGGAATGTCAGATGTTTTGGTAGGTTATTCCTAGTACAAATGAATAAATAAATAAATATCCCAATTCTGGGTAGTAACTTCACATTTCATTGTGCTATGAAAATAAAATAATAGTTGCAGTTTCTTAAAAGACTTCAGGATCTTGGGGACAGGTGGTGGCACACATAGTACTTATTTATTATTTATTTATTTATTTATTTTAAAAAGGAGACATTAACAAAACCATAGGATAGGAGGGGTACAATTCAACACATCTCCCACCACCAGATCTCTGCATCCCATCCCCTCCCCTGATAGCTTTCTTATTCTTTATCCTTCTGGGAGAATGGACCCAAGGTCATTGTGGGATGCAGAAGGTAGAAGGTCTGGCTTCTGTAATTGCTTCCCTGCTGAATATGGGCTTTGAAAGCTCGATCCACACTCCCAGTCTGCCTCTCTCTTTCCCTACTAGGGTGGATCTCTAGGGAAGCAGAGCTCCAGGACACATTGGTGGGGTTGTCTGTTCAGGGAAGTCTGGTCGGCATCCTGCTGTCATCTGGAACCTGGTGGCTGAAAAGAGAGTTAACATACAAAGTCAAACAAATTGTTTAACAATTATGGACCTAAGTGCAAGGACCTGCTCAAGGATCTGGGTTCAAGCCTCCACTCCCCATCTGCAGTGTGGAGCTTCACAAGCAGCAAAATAGAGATGCAGGTGCCTCTCTGTCTCTCCCCCCTCTATCTCCCCCCCCTCTCTCTGTCCTACCCAATAAAATAGGGTGGTAGTTCACCAGGACCAGTGAATTCTTAGTGCTAACACCCAACCTCAGCAATACTTCTGGTGGCAATACTAACCAAACAAACACAAAGATACTTCATAATCTCAGTCATCATTTCTCAGTGGAAAGTCATCATGTCCCAAAGTGCCAGGCCTTGGAAAATTTTGTTCTAAACATTTCTGGGGGGTGACAGGGGTGGGCTGAGCAGTGACACACCGTGTTAATGCACATTGTATGAAGTTCAAGGACCCGCACAAGGATCCCAATTGGAGCCCTGCTCCCCACCAGCAGCTGGGAAGCTTCACAAGTGGTGAAGCAGGTCTACAGGTATCTGTCTTTCTCTCTTCTTCTCCATCTTCCTCTCCTTTCTCAACTTCTCTCTGTCCTATCCAATAAAACACAAACAACAACAACAACAAAGGCCACTAGGAATAGTGCAAGCACCAAGCCTCAGAGATAACCCTAGAGGGAATAAAAAATAAAGTTCTGGGGGATCCTGGTCTTTCAGAAAAGCAACTTACTTAAGGTATCAAGGGGACACAAATCCTGTTTCCAGACAATCTGATACTCTGCAGGAAACCAGATGGTGGTCTCCCATTGAGGAACTGCCAGGGAATATGGAAGGTTGAGTGGGCAGGTGGGGAGGGGCGAGTGGGAGGTGAGCTGAGGTAGAAGTTAGCACAACTCTATGGGCTTTGGATATGACCCTCATTTTCTCCCTAGCAAGCTGACTATTCTAGCTAATCAGCAAGTCAAAAGAAGTAGAAACAATTCTAGACCTCAGCACAATCAAATTAGTGGAGTTATTTGAGGATACCATTTTCACACAGTGTAATCACGCTCTCTTTGTTTTGGCCAAACGAGTGAAAATTATCTTTCAAGCCTAACACCCTTCCTTGCATCCAACCAGCTCTGTGGATGGTGGTATTTCCTATCTGCTCTCCTCAGCTTTTGGCTCCCTCTTTCCTACAAAGGCAGGAATACACAATGCAACAACACTCATCAAGCTTCCCATATATGGAGGACCTTTTTTAAAAAAATACATTTGACTTTTTTAAGGCAATTCAGCAAGAAGAGCCATTAGAACACCATCTAAATCAGGGCTTGCAAAGTTTATGAAAATTGGATTTTTAACCTGATCCCAATTTCCCCTGCTTATAAAGAATCCTGCTGAACCTCTTAATGCCCCCCCCCCCAGCTATTAACCCGGAAGGTCCAGATGATTGTTAGAGGAGGGAATGTGGCACAGGGAAGCCCCACAAACAAGTTAGAGATGAAATTACATGGCGTCCAGGTAGATACAGTGGCTACCATGTGCACATTTGCAGAGTAATCTCAGTCTCTCTCCCTTCCCCTCACCTCACTTCCCCTCCCCTCTCTTCCCCTCTCCACCCTTCTCCTCCCTTCCCCTCTCTTTCACCTTCCCCTCCCCTGCCCCCGTCTTCTCTTCTTCTCTCAACTTTTGATGTCCTCATCTAGCAAATATTTATTGGAGAAGAAAGAAAGCAAATACAGCAAAATCAAACTTAAGAGGATCAAGTCCGTATAGAGAACACTGTACCTGGAGTCCAATCTTTCTTTCTTTCTTGTTCTTAGGTTCAATCCCCTGGCACGTACTTTAAACCAAAACAGTGTTCTGATTTTAAAGTCAAGTTATTAATTAATTAATTAATTAATTAAGAAGTAAAATCACTTTCTCCTCCAGGACCCTGATGGTTCCCATTCACTCATGCCATGACCTAATCTACCTCCTGATAATGTTGAATGAGAAAACCTCAGATTCAAGACAAGTCAATGCAAGGACACAGCGGGGAACACATGTCAATCTTTTTGCTCTGCTGCCTGCAAAAACATGTCTAACTTCATGCTAGCTTGGGTTATTCCCAGTAGTTGATCAAACTCACAGATGGCTTTTGCTTCCATTTCAGCCTTCATTTTCTGCACAACCATTTTGTCTATGATCCATTCTCTGTGCCAGCCTTGTTTCTCCCTGACAAAATTGTGTCTTCCCCCATAAAAGTAGTGATGATGGTGACTGTGTCTTAGCTCATCAACCAAACATTTCCCAACTTATAACTCTGAGTATATGAGTCTTCCTCTCCCGTCTCCCATCCTCCCGTATCTCCAAACTCAGTGGCCAGTCACCTAACTCAAGTTGGACGTGCTAACATGGACCCAGTCTGGAAAAGAGAAATTTCCCATGAGTGGTCATCCCACTTCCAGTTATCTTGTCCATCTCCAAAACTCTCTCCCTTTACACTGTCTGAACTGGAAGACGCTTTTAAGAGGGTTAAACCGGGAACAGCTGCTGGCTATGATAACATCACACCAGAACTCATTCTTAACCTGGGTCCCGTGGTAAAGAACTGGCTTGTTTCATTCCTGTCCCACATCTTGGAATCTGAGTCTATGCCCAAAGTTTGGCGACGAGCAAAGATTATAGCGGTTTTGAAACCAAAGAAAGACCCAACACTGGCCGCCAGCTATAGACCAATTTCTCTCCTCTCCATGTGTTACAAACTCCTTGAGAGGCTGCTTCTGTCACGAATTTCTCATCTTACAGAGAAATTCCTATCACCCGCCCAAGCTGGTTTCCGCCCAGGAAGATCTACCTGCGAACAAGCCCTGGCCCTCTCAACTTACGTTGAAAATGGATTCCAGAAGAATTTAAAGACGGGTGCTGTCTTTGTTGATCTCACAGCAGCCTATGACACGGTCTGGCACCATGGTCTCCTAGTCAAGATCTCAAGATGCCTCCCTCCATGGGTGGCCAACACTATATCCTTTCTTCTCCAAAACAGAAGATTCCGGGTGCATCTGGGTGACAAGTCTAGCAGATGGAGACTTGTCTCAAGTGGCCTCCCCCAGGGCTCTGTTCTGGCTCCTACGCTATTTAATATTTACATCAATGACCTCCCAGAAACTTCTTCAAGGAAGTTCATCTACGCCGATGACATCTGCTGTGCAACTCAGGCATCCAAGTTCGACATCCTCAAGGAAACACTCTCGAAAGACATGTCTCTGATATCTGATTACTGTAAAAAATGGCGATTAATCCCTAGCACTGCAAAAACGGTATCATCTGTTTTCCATCTACACCATGCCTCGGCCTCACGTGAGCTTAATGTGCAGCTTGGAGATACGAGAATCCGGCATGAAGCCCAGCCAGTCTATCTTGGCATTACTCTCGATCGCATCCTGTCATTTCACGAACATCTCATAAAAACTGCAGCAAAGGTGGGCGCAAGGAATCACATCATTGCAAGACTGTCCAGCTCCTCATGGGGCGCGAGCGCTTCCACACTATGATCATCATCTCTGGCATTATGCTATTCCACTGCAGAATACTGTGCCCCAGTATGGTTCTGTAGCCCCCATGTCCACTTGGTCGATTCCAAATTATATTCCTCCATGAGGATAATTTCTGGAACCATCCGTTCCACCCCAGTTCCATGGCTGCCAGTTCTTAGCAACATCGCCCCACCAGATACTCATCGGGATGCGGCATCATCTAAGTTCATTTCCCAAGTCTATGCTGGACCGGACCTGCCAATATACGTGGATATCTTCGCCCACCCTGTCCAACGCTTGACGTCTCATCACCCAATCTGGTCCCCTATGCCTACACTGAACTTCTCTGTTCCAGACTCTTGGAAACAGAGTTGGCAGTCAGCTGAGGTCAAGAACAAACACCTCATCACAGACCCCTGCAAGCGTCAACCCGGCTTTGACCTAGCACGTTATGATTGGGCCCTCCTCAATCGCTATCGAACAGGCCATGGCCAGTGCGCCGCTATGTTCCATCACTGGGGAGCCAGAGATGACCCGAACTGCCCCTGCAGCTCCAGACAGACTATGACCCACATAGTCAACGACTGCCACCTCTCCAGATTCAAAGGAGGTCTCGAAACTTTACATCAGGCTCAACCTGACGCTGTTGACTGGCTACGGAAGAAGGGAAAACGCAAGAAGAAGAAGAACTCATCAAATGGCCACCCCGACCCCTATTGCACCTCCTTAGAGAATCTATTTCTTGCACTGCTATCTTTGAAGTGGAAGATGCATGGTCCAAACAGACCCTCCTAAGACATGTCCAGTTTGCAGACTTTTATTTGTTGAGGGAAAACCATGTTTCAGACACCTTGCAAGGTTCTTCAGAAAAAAAAAAAAGGCTATGTCATTATCCCATTCTTTAAAAAAAAAAAATCAAATTTATTTATTTATTATTGGATAGAGACAGAAATAAATTGAAAAGGGAGAGAGAGATAGAGAGGGAAAGGGACAGAGAGACACCTGCAGCCCTGCTTCACCACTACTGGAGTTTTTCCCCTGCAGGTGGGAACCAGGGGCTTGAACCTGGGTCCTCGTGCACTATAATGTGTGCACTTAACCAGGTACACCACTACCTGGCCCCTGGCCCCATGCTTTAGAACAATTCCAATTTGGTGTGAAAAGCAGATCTCTAAACTGGTCAATACAGTCTCTGTGTAAGGAGCAAAAGTGAGCTCAGGTTAACAGAGCACCTACAAGTGCTCTCACTCACAGACAGAAGAGGTTGGAGAAGATTGTCTCTGGGAGAAATACCTGTCTGGGTAGGGATCTAAAGCTCATTAAGAATAGGGGGCCAGATAGTGGTGCACCTGGTTGGGCTCACATGTTACAATGTCCAAGGATGCTGGGAAATTGTGCAGATGCAGTCACAGCCACCATGTTGTCCCCTCAGGTTATTGCCAGTTCTCATGAGAGTTAATACAATATTCTCAGAGTGTCTTTCCCAACCAATCCTGTCATGACTCCTCACTCCTGATTTTTGCCCTATAAAGCCCTCCTCTCTCTCTCTTGCCCACTTTTCACCTTGGTGAATGGGCGCAAGGAAGGGTGCTGCACATAGTGGGAGGTGGCCATTTTTGCTAGCTCCATGAGGCCAGAACCACTGCACTTTCACCGAACTCTGAGGTACCTGTGCAAATAAAGATTTGTGTTCCCTCTTCACCCCGGATCTCCTCTATCTGTCCTCCGTGGCACAGCCAGACACAAGGATATGGGTTCAAGCCCTTGGTCCCCACCTATAGGGAGAAAGCAGAACAAAATGGCCAGGACTCATGCCACAGGGAGAGGTATACTTAATTGGTTTTATCTCTGATGTCTGGGGCTGCATGTGATAGAGTGTTATTCCAGTCTATAGTTCTTTCCTCTAATAATATAAAAAAATAAATAAATAATTCATGTATTTCTGGAAGAAAATAGCATCAAGATAGCCAAGCAAGACTTTGCCATTTATCAAAATATAACATTGATTCACTCATTATTATCATTCTTGTTATTCTTTGCAGAGCAAGAGTGTCACAGGTGTGTGATTTCAGACCTCCTGGGAGACTTTTTCATCAAGATAGAGAGACAGAATTGAGACAGTCAGTATAACGGTGATACAAAATGATTTTCATGCCTGAAGCTCTGAGGTGCCATCAGCCAGAGTTGAGCAGTGCTCTAGTGTCTGTCTCTCTCCTTGTATCTCTTACATTAAAATAAATAAAGAGCCAAAATATTATATATATATATATATATAGAGAGAGAGAGAGAGAGAGATGGAGAAAGAGAAAGAGAAAGAGAGACTACAGTACTGGAATTTTGCCTGGTACCATTGTACTTCTCTTTTACAAATTAAATATAATATATATATATATATATATATATATATATATATATTTGCTAGAAACAGCCAAAAATCAAGAGAGAAACGGGAGAGAGGGAGAGAAACACCTGCAGTCCTGCTTAACCACTTGCAAAGCTTTCCCTCTGCAGGCGGGGACCTGGGGTTTTGAACCAGAGTCCTTGTGTATTGTAGCATGTGTGCTCAACCTGGTGCGCCACCATCTGGACCCCTATAGCACTTATATCATGCTGGGGCCTGAACTTGAGCCTTTTATATGGCAAGGCATGCGATCTACTGCATTAACTATTTCTCACTATCAATATCAGCAGTCATTAATATTGATTATCGATGTATAGATCTTATCTGATGATTTCTAATGAGAGAAACTGAAATCTTAGACCTCTAAAATGGGTGGACCTGGAGGTGATTATGCTAAGTGAAATATGCTCAGAGATGAAAGATAACTACTTAATGGTTTTGCTCATATATATATGGAATATAGACAGATAAGGCCAACAGGCTTGCAAAAATGTAGCAAGTCAAACCATTTATCCCCTAGATTCCGTGAAAACTATAGCAGTTAGGGAGGGCACTATAATGCTCCGGTGTGGGATCAGATCTCAGACCCAGGGCCCTGTGCATGGCCAAGCTCCTAATCTTCCTCGTGAGCTATTTCCTAGTCCCTAAGAGAGTATCTGAACAGTAAAACTAATGGGGGTTGGGCAGTGGCTCACCTGGCTAAGCACACACATTACTGGGCTCAAGGACCCAGGTTCAACCCCCCTGGTCCCAGCCTGCAGAAAGGAAACTTCATGAACAGTAAGCACCACAGCAGGCAGCTCAGCTCTCTTCTGTTGGGTCTCCCTCTTCATCTCTCTCTGTCCTATTACATAAATTAGAAAGAAAATACTTTTATCAAAGAAAAAAGTGGCCACCTAGAGTGGTGAATTCATAGTGCAGACACCAAGACCCAGTGATACCCCTGGTGGCAATTTTAAATAATAATAATAATAATAATAATAAAGAATAAAGCTTGTAAAAGATTTCTCTAAACATAAATAATAGACCTGAGTTCTTCCAGAGACTTAAGATACAAGAAAGCGACTAACGTCAAAAAATAAATCACTTTGATGCTCATTTGGCATTTTTCTCCATTCTCTCTCTCTCTCTCTCTCTCTCTCTCTCTCTCTTTGTAAATTGTCAGTTAGACTTGGAGGAAGGACTTGCTTTGGCTTTGATAAGAGAATAAAGGAGACAAGCCTTTTCTCCAAGCTGATCCCAAACCCTTGGCTCAGGAAGTTTCCCTGTCGGTGGCCAGATTTCTCTCTCTGCCACTGGGGCTGGAAGGAATGGAGCCACACTGCTGATTCGCAAACCTCTCGCCCTTGCAAGAACACAGCTGAGTTCTCCGTGCTTTCGCCAGGGAACTCTTAATGCCTGTGCACTGACTCAGAACCGGCTCCAGCTGCGGGTGTGGACTTTTGGCCCCCAGTCTGTCCGTGTCGCCAACTCCAGGGCCCGGCTCCCTCACCCCCACCCTCACCCTCATCCCCTGCGCCAGGAGCACCGCACCTGCCTGGAGTCACCTGCTCAGGAGGAAGGCTAGGGTGCCCCTCCACAGGGTCCAAGGGCCTCATGGGGTTCAGGGGTGGGGATGGGAGGCGTGGACTCACCCCTCCCCCTCAGGGACGAGGTGGGGGGTGGAGAGAACTTCCTAATCTGCAACTTGGGTCAAGTCACCCAGCCCCCAGCCCGCCCCACCCTCCAAGGCGCCTTGGCTACCGGCTGGACAGCAGTGGGCGCTCGAGGTCCTCCTCTGCCAGCGGAGCTCGCTGTCCCCGGGGCTCCAGCTCCTGTCCCTCCTCCGGCCCCTCCTCCCGCTCCTCCCCCTGCTCCTTCCTCCCCCTCCGCGGGACTAGGCTCCCAGCCTCCAGCCTGCAAAGTCCCAGGCGCGCAGGCAGCCGCCACCGCCGGGAGTCCGCGGGTGCCCGCGCCCCTTCCACGCCTGCCTGCCCCTGGTGCGGGGGGTGCGGGGGTGCGGGGGTGCAGGGGTGCGGGGGTGTGCTCTCCAAAACTCTCTCTGCGGGCCAGTGGGACTCCACGGAGCTGCAGATGGCCCAGCCCCAGAGCCGGCTGGGAGCGCCGGACTGGCTGGACCAACGCGCTGCTCAGGTGAGTGGGATGTGCCCTGGGGCGCTGGAGGGTAGGGGGAGGCTGGAGAGGGGGGGACCCCAGGTTAGGCACTGGCAGGACTCTACCTGCCCAGGTGCCTTCACCTGGTGGTCCGTCCGGACTCGGGGCGAGCTCAGAGCCCAAGGTGAGGCCGCGTCCGGGAGCCGCAGGGATGGAGGGATTCTTCTCTCTTGTCCTCACCTGCAGCCTCGGCCCCCCAACACTACAAGTTCCGAGAGGACTGGTTTCCATTGACAGTTATCTGGATTTTGGAGTCTTGGTGGATTGCACACGCCATCCCACCCCGCATGGTCCTGAGGGTTTTGCTTGCCCTCCTTTGCTTCCCCTTGGATGCAGCCTGAGGGCAAATGTGCAGAGCCAGGGGGAAGCCTTGGTGGGGAGCATCTTGGCTTTGGGGAGCGGGATGGAAAAGCGACAGGGCATCTCTCTAAGTGCAGGAGTTGGGGGGGGGGGGTGCTCTAGAGCACCAAAACTGCCTTGACAGTCAGTTCTTAACACTGGAAAGCCCATTCCACTTGGTCCCGATTTGTTTCTTGTAAAATTACTCCCCCCATAACCCCCGAAAACCAATTCTACCTCGTCCTGATTTTTCTTTTAATATTACTTGTTTCCCCTTGTCGCAACCTCCAAAAGCTAATTATACACGGTTCTGATATTATTATTATTATTATTATTATTATTACTATTATTATGCATCCTCTGTCTCTATACCAGGCATCCTGAATAGTGGAGGCCTGGGGTGGTGGTGGGCAAGCCTGAGCCTCCTCTCCACACCTGGGACCCCTTGCCCAGTCCACCTCTCCAGGTGCATCCTCTGAGCCTGAGCGCGCTGCTCTCCCTTCCAGCCCCAGAGTGTCTCTGGGGTTGGAGCACCGGCTTGGGGCGGCGGGAATGGGATGGAGAGGCGGCAGCCAGCCAGAGCCAAATGCCTTGCCTGGCGCCCAGGCCTCAGCAGGTGCAGCTTCCCTGCCCATCGCGATGTCTTGGTTCTCCTGCTTTATCTCCTCCACCAAGCGGGCTCCCTAGCTTGCATGCAGGCTTGAACCCCTCTCTCTTTCTAGCAGGAAGGCTGGCATCTGGGTCCCTTTGCCCCCTCTCAGTCCCCCTCCAGCTCCCCCACTTTATGAGACCAGCAGCACCCTGCCTTCTTGACTAGCCTAAGTCTTGCTCCTCCCCCTCCCGCCATCTATTTTATCCACTCCCTGTACTGAGGCAAATTTGGAGCGAATCAGTAGAGGGGACTCGCATCTACTCTCAGGCTTGGCGAGGCGCACCCAGAAGGGCTCTCAGCTTGACCAGGAACAGCTCCCAGGATCTGCCACGGGACTCCTGAGTTAGCAAGCCCACCTTGTCTCCTCTCTCCCCTAGAGCCTCCCTCTTCTCTCTCTCTCTCTCTCTCTATCTCTATCTCTATCTCTATCTCTATCTCTATCTCTATCTCTATCTCTCTCTGTCCCCTTCTCCCTCTCTCCCTCCCTCTCTTCCCCCCCATCACTGGCCTTGCAGCTGGTCCCAGGGTCCCAGGAGGAGAAGCAGGTGCTGCTGGGTTCACCACGTGAGCGCTCAGGCATCCTGGGTTCCTCTCTGCTTTGTGGCTTTTTTCATCCAAACCTTGCCTAATTCTGTAGAAATGCAGTCGCCTCTGTCTTCTTCCACTCAAGAGTTAACTCTCGGAATTCCATCTTAAAAAAAAAAATCAGAGGAGGAAAGAGAGGTAACCCACTTTGCTGCCTCCCTGCCATTCTTCAAAACACGTCCTTTTCAGTTTGGAGTGAGTATCAGTCCTTGCTTTCTGCTTTCTCCATAAGGAAGGATGGGGCGCGGTTAGAGGGCTATGCTCACTCGCTGGAGGCTTCTGCTGCAAATTGTCACCTCTTTGCTTGGTGTTTGGGATTCACTTTCCTCCACTAGACGGGATTGCAGAAGGAACATATAGAAACACACAGATCTGTTAGGTAAGGTTTCTCCCTAGAGCTAGGGAGAGAAGAAGGGAGGTAGGGAGGGAGGGAGGAGAGAGAGAGAGAAAGAGAGAGAGAGAGAGAGAGAGAGGGAGAGAACAGTTTCAAAAGCTTTTCAGTGTGCATGTTAGTTTCATTCTCTCTTTGCTGAGTTTGCAAGGGGCTTGGGGGTTGGGGGGGGGTTGGATCTGTAATTTCATGACTAAGCACTCCTAATTCATTCCAAGTGGGATCCAAGGAAGATCTCTGGAGGATGCCTTCTGGGGTGTATTTCTGGGCTCTGCATCCAGGCTGAAGCTGCCTGGTTTGTCATGTACTGTAGCTTGAAGATGAGATGTTGCACTTCTCTCCCTTTCTTGGGCATTGCCTGCAAAACCTATTTCTTAAAAAA